>NC_135322.1:66288729-66442138 GCF_048772815.1 Callospermophilus lateralis | reverse complement strand
CATAGTATGGATGACATGTTTGTATTAAAAGGTCACAGGCAGCTTTTCGGTTTTAAAACTAATATTATATCCACATTATAGCATGTAAAACTGATATAACAGCTTCCCTTTGGCCCACAGGGGTTCTGTGTTTGGGCCTGGGGTCTCTGATGGCTTCATGAATGTGGCATGCTTGGTGGCTAGGAAGTTTCTGTGCCAAGATGAGGAATGCCTGGATGCTAGAAATACTTCTGTGCAAAGACACGGGATGCCTACCTGCTGTAGCAATGCCCTGCATTAGAAGGCTTTGTGCTAGAGTCTTATTGGCTTTGACCTTGATCGCAGGCACACAGCTCCTGGGAATAAAGAAACACTCTTGTTATACAATAAAAATGTTTCACCAAGATCCCATGCTCCTGGACCTGCCCACCTAACAGTAACTGTAAACAATAAACTTTCTTGATAGCTACACAAAGCTTCAAACATTGCATGTTGTAACTGTAGAATGTAACTGAGGAATAAGCTGCATAACATTGCTAACTCCATAACCTTCCAAATGACACAATAAACAATAGTATATCTTACTGATGCCAATGACCAAATGCGACCTATTGATATAAATAAAGCTGGCAGCTTGACCATTCTGCCATTCTGTCATTCTGACTCTGCATCTTCTCTTTCTGTCTCTTTTCATTTTCCTTACATTTAATATTAATATCCATACAGTTATCTCTAAAGCTAATATAATAGCTACCCTATGACCACATTATTGATATTACATTAATATTAAAGGCCACAGGGAAGATATAATATTAGTTTTAGTTGCAATATTATGGATATCATAGTAGTCTTAAAAGCATTGAAGGTATTATCACAAGATAGCTATTGTATTAAATTTAGAGGTCACACTATGAATATTATGATATTAAAGTCTAGAGGGCAGTTATCATATTAGTTTTGGATGCTATATTATCAATATTAAAGGACACAAGGAAGTTATTACATTAGTTTTACATGGTATATTATAAATATCATATTAGCACTAAAGGCCACAGAGCAGTTATTACTTTAGTTTTAAAGAGCACAATATGTTTATCATATTACATATCATATTAAAGGGCCCAGGCAGCTACTATATTAAGTTTAGGAGCTACAGTATGGATAGCATATTAGTTTTAAAGTCCACAGGGTATCTATTATACTAGTTTTAAATCCAACAGTATGGATATAATATTTGTCCTAAGGACACAGGACATATGTAATATTAATTTAAGATGCTATATAATGGATATAATATTAATATTTAAAGCCATAAATCATCTATTATGTAATATATGCTATTATATGGATATTGTAGTAAGATTAAAGGACACAAATCATCTATTATGTTAGCTTGAGTTGCAGTAGCATGGATATCATATTGGTATTTAAAGCCACAGTGCCACTATTTTATTAGTATTGGATATACTGTATCGCAGATATCAGATTAATATAAAAGCCACTGGGAAGCTATTATATTAATTTTGATGCTATACTATAAAATTGTAATAGTTTTAAAGTTACAGGGCAGCTACTATATTAGTTTTAGATGATAAATTAGCTATTATATCAGTTTCAGAGGCTACAGTACAAATATCATGTTAGTATTAAAGTGAAGAGGTTAGATATTATATTGGCATATAAATGTCATATGGAAGCTACTAAATTAGTTCAATATGCTATAATATTGACATTGCATTGATATGGAAGACCACAATTCAGCTATTGTATCAGCATTAAATACTGTAGTATGAATACCTATTAGCATTAAAGGCCATAGGGCACTATTATTCTACTTTTAGAAGCTTTGGTATGGATATTATATGGCTATTATAGATTACAGGCAGCCATTTCATCAGATTTAGATCAACAGTAGAGATATTTTATTAATATTAAAGTTTTATACTCTATTATAATTATTATATTACTATGAAATTCTACAAGGCTGCTATATTATCAGTTTTGGTGCTATAGTATGTATGCACTATCAGTATTAAAACATCACTTGACAACTATTACACTAATTTCAGAGGCCACAATTTTTATCTCAATATTAAAGGCTACCAGGCAGCTATTATGTCAGTTTTAGATGTTACAGTATGCATATTATGTTAATATTACAGGTCACAGAGCAGCTATTATATTAGTTTTTGGAAGGTATAGTATGGACATCTTTAATATTAAACACAACAGGCACCTATTAGTCTTAGGTACTATAGCATGGATATCATTAGTATTAAAGATCACAGGGAAGCTATTATAATATTTTCTAAGTACCATAGTGCATATCATATTACCCTTGAAGGCCAAAAGGAAGCTATTTTATTCATTTTAGAGTCTACAATATGAATATAATATTAGAATAAAAGGCTAGATGGAGACTATAATGATGATACATATGGATAAAATTAGTATTAAAAGGGTACAGGACAGCTATTCTGTTAGTTTCAGAGGCCAAAGTATTGATCTTATATTAAAGTCAAAGGCTACAGGGCAGCTATTATATTAGTATTAATGCTACAGTATGGATATTATATGACATTTATAGGCCACAGGGCATCTATTTTATTAGTTTTAGATGCTATAATATGGATATTAGTAGTAAAGACCAAAATTCAGATATTATATTTGATTTATGTGCTATAGTATGGAAATTATACAAGTATTAAACACCACAGGACAGCTGCTATAGTACTTTAGGATGCTATATTTGCATATTACATTAATATTAAAAACCAAATTCAGCTACTGTTATATTTAGATTGGACATTATAGACATATGATCATGAAAAGACACAAAACAGCTCTTATATTAAGTTTATGTGCTTCTCTGTGGAGATTTTATTATTACTGGAATTCACTGGGCAGATAGTATATTAGTCTTAAATGCTGTAATCTGGATATTACATTATAATATCAATAGTATGGGTAAATATTAAACATCACAGGGAAGATATTATCTTAGAATTAGGTGCTACAATATGGATATCATGTTGGCATGAAGTCCACAGGACAGCTAATATATTAGTATAAAATACTATAGAATGGAGATAACATCAGTATTAAAGGCTACAGTAGAGCTATCATATTTATTTTACATGGTGTATTAGGATATTATATTAGTATTAAATTCCACGGGGAATCTATTACATTAGTTTGTCATGTTATAGTAGTGATACCACATTGATGTTAAATGTCACTTTCCTGCTACAATATTAGCTTTAGATTCTAGAATAAGGATATTACATTAGTATTAATTGCCACAGGGAAGCTATTTTATCAATTTTATAATAGTTGGATATCATGTAAGTATTTAAAGTCACAAGGCAGCATTTATAATCACTTACATTTTATAGTATTGATTTTATACTAGTATTAAAGTCCACAGGGCAGTTATTATATCACTTTTTGATGCAATAGTATGGGTAAATATTAATATTAAAGGCCAAAGGATTAGGGTTAGCGCCCATGGATTCAATACCCAGTACCCTCCCCCCAAAAGATTGAACTCTTCTAAAGTAAAACCTTAGGACATGGTTATATTTTCTCAAACACCTAATTATTTAATTATTCATATAGTTAATTAAAATCAAATAGTTCAAACTAATATAAAATTCAAAGTATGTGGGCTGGGGTTGTAGCTCACTGGTAAAGCACTCATCTAGCATGTGTGAGGTACTGGGTTTGAGGCTCAGCACCACATAAAAATAAATTAATGAAAATGAAGGCATTGTGTCCAGCTACAACTAAAAAATAACTTTTAAAAATTCAAAGTATGTGCCTCTTTTACATATTTCATGTTGAAGTAATAACATGTTAACTTATTATATTTTTATGCTGTCACTAGGTTCTAGGTTTTCCTTCTTAAAACATGATCACTACAGGGGAAAAAAATGACATTTTAGAGATTTTATTTCAACTCATGGTTTAACTTTCTCTAAAGAGTTACTTTATTAAAAAAAATTGTCCTAATACAAATTGACTCACTGTGACTGAATGACTTACCCCAAAGAATTCTTGTCTCTATTATATTTCTATGCAGACCTTTTAGCAGCAATATAATCAAATATTTGTCACTGGGACAAATAGTCAAAGAAATAGTCATCTCCTCCAAGACCTCTACAGGAAGTGGTGAGCCAAGAGAAACAGAGGTGTCAACTCAGTCCAGGAGTGATAATAGATGCTGCTGTGTTGTGGGAAAACACTCTACCTTTTAGAAATCACAAGGAGCTATGGATGCCCAAACTCTTGCATGAGTCTAAATCTAGTTGAAATTCTAAGTAATTTTATTGTCTCTAGCTCATCATGAAGCTCATGACAACTAAAGGATCTATGGGGCTGAAGATGTACCTCAGTGGTAGAAGGATTTCCTAGCATGTAGGAGGCCCTAGGACCAACCCCCAGAACCACAAAAGGAAAAAAAAGAATTTGTGTCTTATTTGTGTAATCAAATAGAAAATGAATAATCATTTCTCTTAAGAAAACATGTTGGGCCCAAAACACTTGAGACTCTCAAAATCAAAATACTCTCCTTATAGTGTATTGCATACCTAGACCATCATGAACAGTGGTGTCACATCATAAAGCATGTTCGCATTAAGAATACCATCAAAACTACAAAAAGGCTTTATTGACTGTTGATAAGAAAAATGAACATAATCTAGCTTAGGAAATTATTAACACAATATTAGGATAACATTAGGATAAAATGTAATCATGGCATTTCCCACATGAAATAACTCTAACTACTAATAAATACATAATTTCAAAAGAAAGTCAAATATCTGAAATCAAAAGCAAATTGATACATTTTTAAATAATATTTTGAACAGAGGCAAAACACTTAAAGAATTCTCCCGCAAGAATTCCTGACAACATAAAGTATCATGCGTATTAGAAGGCCCATCCCTTTGTATGCAAGGAATAAGAGAACTTTCTGATGAATGTAGAACTTTAATAGGACATATGGACATGCTTTCTAAATTTTAGAGAAGAAAAAATATCTTTTTTTAAAAAAGCTTATTTTTAATAAATGTATCTGAATTACAAAAAAGCAGCTACTGACTTGTCACTTACATTTTGAAATGATTTGCATCTCAGGAAATTTCATCTATAGTAGTTTTAAATATCATGAAATATCAATAGTTGACATTAAAAATATCATCATCCCTCTTCTCTTTTAAAACTGTTTTGAAATTTTCTTAGAATAATTTCATATGAATTTGGAAGAGGCACTGTGGTATATGTGTATATGTGGAAATACATGACCTTTTTAAAAAATCTTTATTTTTAGTTGTAGTTGGACACAATACCTTTGTTTTATTTACTTATTTTTATGTGGTGCTAAGGATTGAACCCAGGGCCTCGGATGTGGTAGGTGAGTGCTCTACTACTGAGCCACAACCCCAGCCCCAATATATGATCTTTTGAAACCATACCTCTCATGCTTGACTCCTGTCAAAGACATCTTCTGTGTGTGTGGTGCTGGGATGGACTCCATGGCCTCTCACATGCCAGGCAAGTGCTCCGCCACTGAGCTGCACACCCAGTCTCCAAAGATACCTTAATAAGTGGAAATTAATTAAAATCATTTGATTATGAGCATTTCCAAACAATACAATTCTCTCAAACCAATTCTCTCAATCAAAATCAAAGTAACCTAAAAGTAATTTTTAAAACATTCCTTATAAAAAATAGAAGTCCACAGAATTAAAAATTCTATAAAGGGCTAGATTTATGGTGCAAAGGCAGAACATTTGCCTGGAATGTGTCAGGCCCTGGGTTTAATCCTCAGCACCACATATAAATAAACAAAATAAATAAATAAAATAAAAAGATCCACTGACAACTAAAAAAAATATTTTAAAAATTCTGTAGAAAACTGAAAGAATATTAATCAAAAATTGAATTGGAAAAACCTACTGCCCAGAACTGGAGACCTGGAGGCCATGGGGAATTACATTACAAAATAACTCTAAAATTAGAAAATGAATCAATTAACATACAGAACCTTGGGCTGATATTAGAGTTCTCCCACTGGATGGAATCGTGGGATCATCAGGGCTCAAGGCTGCCTGTCATCTGCCCTTTAACAAATTCTGACTTTATTTCAAATGTTCATGATCTATAGAGAAAATAAAAAGAGAGAAAGGTGACTTTTCTAAAGTTATTTTATGGTATATTGAATTCTGATACAGTCAAGATAATTCATCCAATGCAGGATGTCAGTGTTTATACAACAGATGTTATTTGTGCACCATTACAAATATACTGCCAATTAGCACAGCAGCCAGGGAGCTGCTCATCCTAGACTAGCAGGGACAGAGTCTGGAGGAGGGGGAGGGGAGGTCAGGAGGAGGAGGGGGCCTGGAAGATGGGTGGGGTCTGGAGAAAAGGCAGGGTCTTAAAGAGGAGGAGGGTTGGGCTGGGGTTATGGCTCCGTGGTAGAGCGCTTGCCTAGCATGTGTGAGGCACTGGGTTCAAACCTTAGCACCACATAAAAATAAATAAACAAAATAAAGGCATTGTGTCCATGTGCAAAACAAAAATTTTAAAAAAAAAAGAGAGAGAGAGAGAGGAAGGTGAGGTCTGCAGGAGGAGCAGGACAGGAAGAAGGGAAAGGTCTGGAGGAGAGGCAGGGTCTGAAGGAGGGGGAGAATGAATCACAAGGGGGCAGGGCTTGGCAGATGGGTGGGACCTGAGGGATGGACAGGCCCTAGAACATGAGTAAGACATAGAGGAGAGACAGGGTAGGAAGGAGGGGGAAGGTGGTTCAGGAGGCAAGGCAGGGCCGAAGAATATGGGTGGGGTCTGGAGAAGAGGCAGGGTCTGGAGGGGGAAGCCTTAGCAAGAGGGTCCTGGAGGGGTGGCTTCTTACTAATTAAACTCTCCACCAACAGAAAAATGTGTGGCAGTGGTAGCTCAGTGGTAGAGTGCTTGCCTAGCATGTGTGAGGCACTGGGTTTGATCCTCAGCACCACATATAAATAAATAAAATAAATGTATTGTGCCCTTCTATAACTAAAAAAAAATTTTAAACAAAACTAAGCAAAGATTAAAGAATAAAAATGTGGTTCAGGGGCTGGAGATGTGGCTCAAGCGGTAGCGCGCTCGTCTGGCATGCGTGCGGCCCGGGTTCGATCCTCAGCAAAGATGTTGTGTCCGCCGAAAACTAGAAAATAAATATTGAAAAATTCTCATTCTCTCTCTCTCTCTCTCTCTCTCTCTCTCTCTGTCCCACTCTCTCTTTAAAAAAAATGTGGTTCATTATTAAAAATACAGGGGATGTATTTTTTTAATAAATTCTGGCTTTGTTAGAAGTAATATATGTTAACCTAAGCGGTTCAGAAGGCTGAGGCAGAAGGATCTTGAGTTCAAAACCAGCCTCAGCAAAAGCAAGCATGAAGCAACTCAGTGAAACCCTATATCTATAATACAAAATAGGGCTGCCCCACACCAGGCACTTCCCTCAGGCTGCTCTGAGGAGAATGGAACCCTGGGTGTCCCTAGAGACATGACCCACGAGGCTCCTCACACCAGGAATCTTCCTCAGCCACTCTGAAGAGAAGGGAACCCCGGACATCCCTAGAGGCGTGACCCAAGAGAGTCCCCACACTGGCGTCTCCTCCAGACGCTCTGAGACGGGAACCCCGGGCCTACTTAGAGACATGACCTGTGAGGGTCCCCAACCCTGGCATCTCCCTCAGGAAACCCTGGAAACCCTAGAAACATGCCACATGAGGGTCCCCAAGACAGGCGTCCCCCTCAGGCTGATCTAAAGACAAAGGAACCCCAGGCATTCCTAGAGCCATGACTCACGAAAGTCTCTAAGCCGAGTCCACTGAGGCTGCTGTAAGGAGAAGGGAGCTCCGGGAGTCCCTGGAGGCATGACCCATGAGGGTCCCCAACCTCGTCTCTCTCTCAATCGGATCTGAGAAGGGAGCTCTGCCCCTCTCTGTGGAGTGACCCAACACTCCAGTGAGCTGGGGCTCTCCCAGGTTGGTCCTGAGGGGGAAGCCAGCTCTTCTCACTCTCAGGGAGGCAGCATTAAAGATGGCGGCGAGGCCCTGCCCCTTCTTGACCACGCCCCTTTGACAACGTGCACGTGCACCAGCTGCTCAGGGCTCAGAGGCGGGGCCTCTCCTGGCTCCCTGGTGAATGTCAGCACCTTCTTCCACCCTCAGCAGTTACTGAATAAAATCTGTTTCCACTGCTGTAACTAGGCCTGGCTGTGGCACCATGAGGAGTGGAATCTCAGGAGAGGAGAAATGGAGTCCAGGAGACCCCTCCCTCTACTCCACCAGTCCAAGGGCTGCAGCAGCCTGAGCCAGGTGGGCAGAGGCACAGGGAGTCTAGACCCTCACTCAGGCGCCCAAGGGCAGAGACCACCTCAAAGGCTTCTGGGACATGTAGTCTTTGAGACAGAATGACTTAGCCAGGGTCTGCCCCATTTCAGAATCAGGAATTTTAAGAAAATCTGTTAATTCCCAGCCCAGTGTGACCACTGTAGGAGGATAGAAGAACCTGAGCTCAGACCAAATTCCCAGTAGCCTCTGAGAGCTTTCTAGGTCATTCAGTCTGTCCTGCCTGTCCAGCTCTCACCATAGATGCCTCTGGGAGCTGCAGGCTACACAGATTCAGGGTTCTCAGGGATTCTAGACAGTGTAGTCTGGGGCTCTGCCAACACAGTCTTTGCCCTTCAGGACCATGGAAGTTGTGTGCCATGTGCTGGCCCAGGCACCCTGGAGGACCCTGGCAGTGAACTCTGGTGTTCTACCCATGCAACCCTCACCCCAGAATCCTAGGGGCTGCAAGATGCACATTTACCCTCATACCACCAGGATTCTGGGTAGTGCAGTCTTGTATTCTACAATGCAGCCCAGCTGCAGAGGTCTCTATGAGCTGCAGGCTACTCAGGAACCCCTAGTGATTCTGAACAGTGTAGTCTGGATTCTGACCATTTAGCCCTCACTCCAGAAGCCTATGGGGCCTTCAAGTAGCACATTCACCCTCATATACCCACCCAGAATTCTGGGTAGTGTAATCCAGTCTTCTACAATGCAGCCCCCACCCCCAGCAGAGGTCTCTAGAAACTGTAGGCTACACAGTCATTCAGGCATCCCTAGGGATTCTGGACAGTGTAGTCTGGTGTTCTGCCAAGGCAGCCATCACTACAGTGGATTCTGGGAGCTGCAAGCCCCCAAGGATCATGGGTATTATAGCCTGGTGCTATGTTCAACTGTACAGTGACTACTTAGAGCTCGGAGCCCCCAGGAATTCTGAGTATTGTAGTCAGTTCTACTCAGTCAGCCCTGACTGCAGAGGCCTCTGAGAGCTGTGGGCCATTGATTATTCTGGGTTGTGCAGTCCATCCTACCTAAGTGGACTTCACCATCAAAGGTCTGGGATCTGTGTAGCACAAGCCTGCCTAGACACCCCTGGGAGTCTGTGTAGTGCAATACAAACCTTGCCCTGGCAGTACTCAAAAGGTAGGCATCTGGGAGATGCAGGCCCCCAGGGATTCTGGTAGCACAGTCTTGCCTTCTGCCTCCATAGCCCTCACTGTGGAAGCCTCTGAGAGTTCCAGGCCACATGGACACTGGGCACCTCCAAGAATTCTAAGTAGTAAAGCTCAGCTCCCTACCCTGCAGCCCTCACTATTGCAGATCCTGGGAACTGTGATTCCCCCTGAGGATTCTGGATAAAGTAGTCCAGTGTTTTGCCTACATGTCCCTACTGCAAGGGTCATGAGAACTGAAGGCCACATGCTTGCCTTGGTACTGAAGACCTCCACTGTGGAAGCCTCCTGGAATTGCAGGCAGCACACTCACCAGTGTGTCCCCAGGAATTGTAGGTAGTGTAGTCTGACCTGCATAATGCACAGCTCTCACTTGGGAGGCCTCTAGGAGTTGCAGGCTGCATACTCACCTGGGAAACACACCTCACCAAGGATTCTGGATACTGTAGTTAAGCTCTCAGTCCAACAGTCCTCACAACAGAGGATCCTGAGAGCTGCTGGCACCGAGATTTGTGGGTAATATAGTCCTATGTTTTTCCTACTCACTGCAGAAAATTCTGAAGCTCAAATTCCCCCTTAGGATTGTGGGTAATGCAGTTCAATGGTCTGCATACTCACCACAGAGGATTCTGGGAGCTGCAGTCCCTGAGGGTTCTGGATAATGCAGTCTAGGGTTTGCCTGCACAGTCCTGCTGAGGATCACAGGAGCTGAAGACCCCATGCTTTCCCTGGTACCCTAGAGATTCTAGGTAGTATGCTCGAACAATACAACTGTCACCACAGAAACCTCTGAGACTTACAGGGTCGGGGTATGAAGGCATCCCCAGAAGTTCTGAGCATTGAAGTCTAGTATTCTGCCCTTGCAATTCTCACCCCAGAGGCTCTTAGGCAGAGCAGGCACCCAAAAGTAATTGGTAGCATAGTTTGCTTTTTGGTCAATACAGCCCTCTCTGCAGAGATCTCTGCAAGCTGCAGGTCCCCAAGAATTATGGGTAGCACAGTTTGTCATTTGACCCATGCTGTCCTCACTTCAGAAGGCTCTGATAACTGCAATGAGGATTCTGCAGTTACCCAGGATTCAGGGTAGTGCAATCCATTGTAATCTTTACATCTCTCACCCTAGAGGCTCCTGAGGGCTTCTTACTACATTTTCATGAGCCCTTACCCTCAGGCCCCAGTGAGACTCCAGGCACTGGGCCCTCCCTGCACCACCTTGAGGGGGCATATGTGTCCTTAGACACTCAAGCCACACAAAATACATTGACATACCATGATAATGAGCAGCCAAAGCCTCAGTAAGAAATACTGTTGTTGTTGTGGGGCTGGGGATGTGGCTCAAGTGGTAGCGTGCTCGCCTGGCATGCGGGGGCCGCTGGGTTTGATCCTCAGCACCACATAAAAATAAATAAAGATGTTTTGCTACCAAAAACTAAAAAATAAATATTAAAAAAAGAAATACTGTTGTAAAATAAGTTCTGCTAAAATATTACCTGAGAAAGTAAAGAACATGGCAGAACTTCCTTCTCAGCATACCAGGCAGTGCCCAAGAAGCTTCTTCCTCATGTTTTCCTCACATGGACCTCAGTCATCCTGAATCTGCAGTGGAGTCTCCATGGGTAGGTGCCGAGGAGAAGGAAGCTCTGGTCCTCACCATAGATATATCCACCATGCATCCCCAGGCCTTGGTATCTTTCTAGATGTGCCCCCAGGATTAAAAAAAAAAAGGTCTACACCTTAGATAGAGCCCCTAGGAGTCCCTAGATGTGGCATCTCTCAGGTGGGTCCCCAGGAGAAGGAAGTTTGATTAGGGCACAGAACACAGCCCCCAAAAGCAGATGATCAAAGAAAGTTGTTCTGAGTGCCCCCTGCTGGCCACTGTAGACAGTGCAGGATGCTGGGTGTTCACTGTTCAGAGCTGCACCCCCTTGTGCTAGGCACAGTGAAGCTCTAAAATTTATAGTTGTTACTATTCCAGGTCATGATTTTGGAAATCAAAAAGAAATAGAGCCTACCATCCTATGTCTTGATCAGAATGGATGGAATTAGCAAGCAGCAAAATACATGGCCCATAGATAAAATTTCATTGAATTCAGCAATCATGTAGAGGAAACAGTGAAATTTATAAACTGGAATAAGAAAAATTTTAAAACATTAATATTTAAAATAGAGACCCCAAATCTGAAGTACTTTCATGTAAGTCTTAAAGTACAATCATTCTTTCAGAAAAATCTTGAAATGTTTAGAAAGAAATCAAATGAAATATAAATAAATGCAGATATACTTTGTTCAGCTCTCAATATAATTAAGATAAAATTATCTCAAACCTGACCTGAAGATTCAGTGCATTCCAGAAATTCCCAACAAACTGTTTTTAAACCTAGACTAGACAGCACTGACTGCAAAAGGACACACTTCAAGAAGCCACACATATGGACACCAGAACCTACCAAAATACTCTCTAGACTTGCATTTAAAATGGGAAACTGTAAAACTCTAGAAGATATGCATGACCACATGTTTCATGAATACAACCCCCTCCAAAAAAAATCCATGAAAGCTGGGGATGTGGCTCAGTGGTTAAGCACCCCTGGGTTCAATCCCTGCTACCAAACAAACAAACAATAACAACAAGAAATCCATGAAAGAAAAACCTGATAATGTGGACTGTATTAAACTGCTCTGTAAAAAAAAAATCATATTAATGCGATAAAAAGACAAGTCAAAGACTGGGGGAAACTTTGGAAAGTATATGTCTAAAACAAACTTGTGTACAAAATATAGTAAGACAATCAACAATAACCCAACATAATGGGTAAAGATCTGAACAGACAAAGCACAAGAAAGATACAAGATGGCAAAGAAGCATAGAAATGACTCTTAGTATCACCTGTAATGAGGAAAGCATAAAACTAAGACCCCAATGTACACTGCACAACTATTAAGCTGCTAAGGTCTTTACTAAAGTGTAGTATCAACCATGAGGATGATGAGCAGCCACAGGAACTCTTTTGAGACCCTGCCTCTAAATAAAATACAAAAAAGGGCTGGGGATGTGGCTCAGTGATTAAGTACCCCTGGATTCAATCCCCAGTACACCCACACACACACACACACACACACAAAAAAAAAAAAAAAAAAAGATTAAACTATTCTAAAGTAAAACCTTAGGACATGGTTATATTTCCTCAAACACCTACTTGTTTAATTATTTATACAGTTAATTACTGGTAACTGAAATTCTTAGCTAGTTCTGTATTTTATTAGGAACATTTATAACACAAAAATCAAATAGTTCAAACTAATATAAAATTCAAAGTATGTGCCTCTTTTACATATTTCATGTTGAAGTAATAACATATGATAACTTATATTTTTAACATGTCACTAAGTTCTAGGTTTGTCTTCTTAAAACTTGATCACTACAGGGGAAAAAAATGACATTTTAGAGATTCTATTTCAACTCATGGCTTAACTTTCCCTAAAGAGTGACTTTATTTTAAAAAAGTCCTAATACTAATTGACTCACTGTGACTGAATGACTTACCCCAAAGAATCCTTGTCTCTATTTTATTTCTATGCAGACCTTTTAGCAGCAATATAATCAAATATTTGTCACTGGGACAAATGTCAAAGAAATAATCATCTCCTCCAAGACCTCTGCAGGAAGTGGTGAGCCAAGAGAAACAGAGGTGTCAACTCAGTCCAGGAGTGATAATAGATGCTGCTGTGTTGTGGGAAAACACTCTGCCTTTTAGAAATCACAAGGAGCTATGGATGCCCAAACTCTTGCATGAGTCTAAATCTAGTTGAAATTCTAAGTAATTTTATTGTCACTAGCTCATCATGAAGCTCATGACAACTAAAGGATCTATGGGGCTGAAGATGTAGCTCAGTGATAGAAAGATTTCCTAGCATGCAGGAAGCCCTAGGACCAACCTCCAGAACTACAAAAGGAAAAAAAAAATTTATGTCTTATTTGTGTAATCAAATAGAAAATGAATAATCATTCCTCTTAAGAAAACTTGTTGGGCCTAAAACACTTGAGACTCAGAATCAAAATACTCTCCTTATAGTGTATTGCATTGCTAGACCATCAAGAACAGTGGTGTCACATCATAAAGCATGTTCACATTAAGCTTACCATCAAAACAACAAAAAGGCTTTATTGACTGTTGATAAGAAAAATGACACAAGCCACTCATCTCAGCTATTTGGGAGGATAAAGCAGAAGGATCACAAATTTGAGGCTGACATTAGCAATTCAGCTAGACCCTGTCTCAAAATGAAATTGTAACAAGGACTGGGGACATATGTAGCTCAGGGCTTGCATAGCACATGCAAGGCCCTGCGTTTGATCCCCAGTGCCCCCCCCCCCAAAAAAAAAAAAAAAAAAAAAAAAAACTTCTCCAGGTGAGACATCTGATAACAGTCAACTAGTCAACTATGGCAGGTACAGAACAGGACAGAAGCCATTATGTCAACCTCCTCAAAATGATTAAAGTAAACCTACACTTTGTTCAGCTCACAATACTAACATGTCTGATTTCTGCTTCTAATAATTCAAATATAACCATTTGAATATAATCAGAAGTGCATGTACTTTTCTAATGAATCCAACAAATATGAGAGAGATACTCAACTGCATTCTGAAGGTCACCTTATAAGCACAACACTAGGATAAAATGTAATCATGGCATTTCCCACATGAAATAACCTTAAATACTAATAAATACATTAAAACTATTAAATAGTAATAAATACCTAATTTCAAAAGAAAGACAAATTTATGAAATCAAAAGCAAATTGATACATTTTTAAATGATATTTTGAATAGAAGAGGCAAAATTCTGAAAGGGTTCTCCCACAAGAATTCCTGACAACATAAAGTATCATGCTCATTAGAAGACCCATCTCTTTGTATGCAAGGAATAAGAGAACTTACTGATGAATGTAGAACTTTAATAGGACATATGGACATGCTTTCTAAATTTGAAAAGAAGAAAATATCTTTTTTTAAAAAAAGCTTATTTTTAGTAAATGTATCTGAATTACAAAAAAGCAGCTACTGACTGGTCTCTTACATTTTGTAATGATTTGCACCCTAGGAGATTTCATCTATAGTGGTGTTAAATATCATAAAATATCAACAGTTCACATTAAAAATATCATCATCCCTCTTCTCTTTTAAAACTGATTTGAAATTTTCTTAGAATAATTTCATATGAATTTGGGAGAGGCACTGTGGTATATGTGTATATGTGTAAATACATGATCTTTTAAAAAAATATTTATTTTTAGTTGTAGTTGGACACAATACCTTTGTTTTATTTACTTATTTTATGTGGTGCTGAGGATCCAACCCAGCTCCTCCCATGTGGTAGGTGAGTGCTCTACCACTGAGCCACAACCCCAGCCCCAATACATGATCCTTTTAAAGCATACCTCTAATGCTTGAGTCCTGTCAAAGACATCTTCTGGGATGGACTCCATGGCCCCTCACATGCCAGGCAAGTGATCTGCCATTGAGCTGCACACCCAGTCTCCAAAGATACCTTAATAAATGGAAATTAATTAAAATCATTTGATTATGAGCATTTCCAAACAAGAAAATTCTCTCAAACAAAACAATTCTCTCAATCAAAAACAAAGTAAGCTAAAAGTAATTTTTAAAATATTCCTTATAAAAAATAGAAGTCCACAGAATTAAAAATTCTATAAAGGGCTAGAGTTGTAGTGCAAAGGCAGAGTGTTTGCCTGGCAAGTGTTAGGCCCTGGGTTCAATCCTCAGCACCACATATAAACAAAATAAGTAAATAAAATAAAAAGATCCACTGACAACTAAAAAATATTTTAAAAATTATGCAGAAAACTTAAAGAGTATTAGTTAAAAATTGAATAGAAAAACCCTACTGCACAGAGCTGGAGACAATGAGGAATTACATAGAAAAATAACTCTAAAATAAGAAAAATAAATGAATCAATTACCATACAGAACCTTGGGCTGGTATTAGAGTTCTCCCACTGGATGGGATCCTGGGATCATCAGGGCTCAAGGCTGACTGTCATCTGCCCTTTAACAAATTCTGATTTTATTTCAAATGTTCATTATCTATAAACAAAAAGAGAGAGAAAAAGGTGACTTTTCTAAATTTATTTTATGGTATAACAAATCCTGATATAGTCAAGATAATTCATCCAATGCAGGATGTCAGTGTTTATACAATGGACGTTATTTGTGCACCATTACAAATATACTGCCAATTAGCACATCAGCCAGGGAGCTACTCATCCTAGACTAGCAGGGGCAGAGTCTGAAGGAAGGGGAGGGAAGGTCAGGAGGAGGAGGAGGGGGCCTGGAAATGGGTGAGGTCTGGAGAAGAGGCAGGGTCTTAAAGAGGAGGAGGGTTGGGCTGGGGTTTATGGCTCAGTAGTAGAGCGCTTGCCTAGCATGTGTGAGGCACTGGCATCAATTCTCAGGACCACATAAAAATAAACAAACAAATGTAGAACTTTAACAAGACGTAGTGACATGCTTTTTAAATTGAAAAGTAGAAAAGAAAATGTCTATTTAAAAAATTTATTTTTAGTACAAATATTTCTTAACTACAAAACTCAGCTATTGACTTGTCTCTTACACATTGTAATAACTTGAGTCCTTAGGAAACTTCATCTACAGTGGTTTTAAGAATCATGCAGGGGACTGGGGTTGTGGCTCAGGGGTAGAGCACCCACCTAGGATGTGTGAGGCCGTGACTCAGATCCTCAAAAGCACATAAAAATAAATAAAATAAAGGTTTAAAAAAAGAATCATGCAATATAATACTTGACATTGAAATGTTTTCTTAGAAAATTTTCATCGAAATCTGGAAGAGATATTGTGGTGTATATATATAAATACATAATGTTTTTAAACATATCTCTGGATACCTCTGATCCTTGAGTTCTGCCAAATGACATTGTGTGTGTATGTAAAAATATGTGTGTGTGTGTGTGTGTGTGTGTGTGTGTGTGTGGTGCTGGGATGTGGCTTTATAATAACAGTGTATCCCTCTGTGTGTGTGTGGTGCTGGGATGTGGCTTTATAATAACAGTGTATCCCTCTTCGTAACTGTTATTATAAAGCCAAGTTCCTTTTATTCTACATTCATCTTATCATCATTTAAATGCATTACCACATTCATGGACAATGAATTATTTTGGCAGAAGCTGTAGAGCACTTGAAAACTAAAATGTAAGATGCTATTTATTATAGATCAATCAATTCAAGATAAATGATTTCTAATTTGAAGATGTAAGCCAGTAGAAAAGCTAGATTGGGCTCATAAACACCTGACTCTTGGTGCAGGCACTGACTTCCTCAACAAGACCCATAAAGGTCAAAAAATAAAACCAAGACTCAATAAGTGGGATGCCTTCAAATTAAAATGCTCTGCCCTGTGAAGGAAATAGGATCATGAAGAGAGCCCCTCAGAATGGGAGAAAGTCTTTTCCATCTACTTTTCCAACAAAGGATTAATATCCAGAAATATAAATAACTCAAAACATGTAACAACAGAAAAATGAATAGCTCAATACAAAAATGGGTGAAAGAACTAAGCAGACATTTCTCAAAAGGAGAAATACAAATGGCCAAAAACATGGGGAAAAAAAGGTTCAACATCCCTGGCAATCAGAGAAATGCAAATCACATGTACATTAAGATTTTATCTCCAGTTAGAAGGGCAAACATCAGGAATACAAAAAGCAACAAACTCTGGTGAGGATATGGAGAAAGGTACACTCACCTGTTGTTTGTGCAGACGAGTACAACCAACCACTATGGACAGCAGTACAGAGATTCCTCAAGAAACTAGAAATGAAGCCATCACATGATCCAGCTGTTCCTCCCACCCTTTTTTTTTTTTTTTTGGTATTTACCTAAAAGAACAAAAATCAGCATGCTATAGGAATACAGCCATATCAATGTTTAAGTCAGCACAATTCTCAGTAGCCAAGCTATGAAACCTTCCCAGGTGTCTGTCAACAGATGAGCAGATAAAGAAAGCGTGGCAAATACACACATCAGAGTTTTACTCAGCCATAAAGGAGAATGAAATTACTGCATCTGCTGGTAAATGAGTGGAACTGGAGAACATCATGCTAACTGAAATAAGCCAGACTCTGAAAGCCAAGGTCAAATGTTTCATCTTATACACAGAAACTAGAGGTAAATAAGGAAATATAAAATGGGGAGATCCCATAAAGATAGAAGGGAGGTCAGTGGAATAGAAGGGGATATAGGGGGAGAGAGGAGGGATGGGAAAAGGGAGGAACTGCAGAATGAAACTGACCAAACGATCTAAGTACATATACGATTACACCACAGTGAATCCCCCTCCATGTCTGTCTACAAACCACCAGTTTAACAAAACAATAAATAAATAGAAGGAAGACCAGTAGAGAAAGGGAAGCAGGAGGACGGAGGTGGAGGGTACATGGAAATACTGGGGTGAAACTGAACAAATTATACTCCATGCATGTCCGCATACATCAAAATGGACCCCACTATTATGGATAAGTAAAATGCACCAGGGCTGGGGTTGTGGCTCAGTGGTACAGCACTCACCTAGCACATGTAATGCCCAGGATTTGATCCTCAACACCACATAAAAATAAATAAATAAAGGTACTGTGTCTAGCTACAACTAAAAAAATATTTTTAAAAATTTTCAAAAGAGGGAAGATGCACATATACTGACAATTAAACTGGAATTCTCTCAACCAAAGAAAAATGTGGTTCATGAGTTTAGTTTCATGAGTTTAGTTCCATGAAATGTGGTTCATGAGTTTAGTACATGGAATAAACTTTCTTAATATTTTTAGATGTAGATCAGACAAACACCTGTATCTTATTTATTCATATGTGGTGCTGAGGATCAAACCCAGGGCCTCACACATGCTAGGCAAGCACTCTACCAGGAAGCTTCAGCCCCAGCCCTGAAATACATTTTTAATAAATAAATTTGTTACAAATAACATACTAAACTGAAATAAAGTAGTGGGCTGTTAACACATGTGCTTTTCCATATTTCCGTGTTCTTTTCTACTACTTTGACACCATAAAAACAATAAGGAGGGCTGGGGTTGTGGCTCGGTAGCAGAGCACTTGCCAGGATGTGCGAAGCACTGGGTTTGATTCTCACTATCAATAAATAAAACACAATCCATGGATTGAAAAAATTTGAAAAAATAAGCAATAAGGAACACAAGTAATGGAGTCTCTCCTGGGCTTAGAACCCTCGTTCATCATTCCTCCTTCATTCCACCCAGGTTCTCCAGGAAAAACCTGGGGTAACTGTAGGAAGATGATGAGGGGCTGGGGCTGGGGCTGTGTGGTAGAGCACTCACCAAGCACGTGCAAGGCACTGGGTTCAATCCTCAGCACCACATGAAAATTTAATAAATTTAAAAAAGGTATTAGGTCCAACTACAACTAAATTTTATTTTAACTTATGGCAATATATACCTAATGTAAATTATTTTTAAACAGACGATGAGGGTCACAACCTAGACCTGCTGCAGGGCCAGCCTGAATGAAATAGTGAAGGAGCAGGGCGCACAGCCAGGCTCTCCTCAGCCCTCAGTCCCAAGGTGGGGCTCTCTCCTCACCAATACCACATTTCTCACACCTGCTGCGGGTCATTCCAGAAGCTTCTAGTGCATCTCCCTCAGGCAACTCAGAACAAGAGAGCTCCAGGCATCCCTAGAGACATGACGCAGTGTCCCCAAGCCAGGCATCCACCGGAGGTAGCTCTGAGGACTAGGGCGCTGCAGCTGTCTCTAGAGACATGGCCCATGAGGGTCCCCAAGCCAGGTGGCTCCCTGAGGCAGTCTGAGGAGAAGGAAGCTCCAAGGGTCCCTAGAGACATGACCCACAGTGTCCCTAAGCTAGGTGGCTCCCTGAGGTAGCTCTGAGGAGAAGGGAGTTCCGGACATCCCTAGAGACATGACCGGCAGTGTCCCCAAGCTAGACATCACCCTCAGGCTGCTATAAGGAGAAGGGAGCTCCGGGCGGCCCTACAGACACGACCGACAGTGCCCCCAAGCCAGGCGCTCACCTGAGGCAGCTCTGAGAAGAAAGGAGCTCCAAGAATTCCTAGGGACGTGACCCATAGTATCCCCGAACCAGGCATTCACCTGAGGTAGCTGTGAGGAAAAGGGGGCTCGGGCCCTCCTTGAGGGGCACCCACAGTTTCCAGGAGCCAGGCTCTGCCATCTGGGCCCTGAGGAGAAAGCTCACCTCTCACCCTGAAGGAGGTGGACTGGCGTCAAAGATGGCGACGAGGCCCCACCCCTGATGACCACGCCCCCCATAGGCACGAGACTGGATGGCCACACCCCATAGCTATGGCCCCTGATGACCACGCCCTGCAGGACCCTGCTCATGCTCAGAGGTGCCCACCCCTAGGTTCCTGGTAAAGCTCAGCCCTTTCTCCACTCTCAGCTGTTACTGGATAAAACCTGTTCCCAATTCCCTCAGGAGGTCTCAGCACATTCACTGGCGGCAATGAGTTGGGTAGGTGATTGGTTAGTACAACAGGGGGATTCCTTTGAACTGATTGGTTTAGGCCATGAGGGGTGGATGTGCTAAACTACATGGTTTCCCAACATGTTATCAACCACAACAAAGTACTTGGGGGTCATCTGGCATCCCGGGTATTTCCCTGTCTCATGCTGATTGGAGGTTGCTAGGGGATTGCTATGGGTCCTCACCTAGCCTGAGTGAGGGACACCTGGTGCTGCAGACCTCTCCTGTTATTTACAAACAACTCAGCAGGGTGGGTATGTGCCTAGGAGTGCTCTGTGGGTTATTCCAAGGACAAGTCTTGCACAGGCTTTGCTCTGAGGTAGAGGCTGGTTTCTCAAAAATAGAGTCACATCAGTTTCACAAGGGACATCACCAGGGGAGGGGGAGGGGAGGAAGGTGGTCAGAAAAGGGGTGGTGGGATATCACCCAGGGAGGGGCAGGGGGAGGAAGTTTGTCAGATACAGGGTGATAGGACCTCATCTGGGGACAGGGAGGGGAGGAAGGTGGTCAGATAAGGTGTGATGGGACATCACCCAGGGAGGGGTAGGGGGAGGAAGGTGGTCAGATACAGGGTGATGGGACATCACCCGGGGAGGGGGAGGGGAGAAAGGTGGTCAGATACAGAGTGGTGGGACATCATCCAGGGAGGGGGAGGGGAGGAAGTTTGTCAGATACAGGGTGATGGGACATCATCCGGGGAGGGGGAGGGGAGGAAGGTGGTCAGATACAGGGTGATGGGACATCACCCGGGAGGGGGAGGTTGAGGCATGAGATCCGGTATCTGGTGACCAGTTATCAAGGGTGGCTCTGGCTACATTTGGGTTCACAGGGACCTGCTGGATGGCTGCAGGGCTTCCTGCACCTAAGTGTCGCAGGCAAGCAGAGACAGACAGCCACGTGATTAGAGGAGACCGCTCCAGAAGGTGCGATTTCAGCTGAGGCCCAGAACAAAAGGAGTAGTGAAAAGCTGGGGATCCCGGGGTCTGAAATGCACACCAGGTGGACAGAGGATGGACACCAAGATCGGGAGTTGGGGCGTGTCCAGGAAGGACAGGAAGGGCCGAGGTGGCCAAAGGGTACAGCACTGAAGAGAGCCCAGGCCCTGGAAGGGCCCAGTGTGTTCGGAGAAACCTGAGAGACAACGAGAAGAGCCGAGGGCGGCTGAAGTGCCCAGTCTTGATGAAGAGAGATGAAGGGAGCCAAGTGACCTCGGATGGGCCAAGTGTTTATGGAAAGGGCCGAGGGTCCAGGGCAGAGTGGAAAAGGGGGACCCAAAGAGCCGATGTTGGCAGGGAGTAGTCGAGGGCCAAAGAACGGGTTCAGGGGCGGCGCAGAGTGTCCAGGCCCTGAGCGGACCGCAGGGGGCCACGCAGAGGGCACCGGGAGGGCCAGAGGCGGTGGACAGGCCGGGGGCGGTCGGCAGGCAGGGAGGGAGGGGAGCGGGGCGGCGGGAGGTGCTCTGGGTCCTGCGGGGAGTGGGGACGGCGCAGGCTTGGAGGAGGGAGGCCCTGGAGGATGCTGGGATCCAGAGTGGCCGGGCAGGAAGCAGAGCCCAGGGGGGGAAGGGCAGAGCCCAGGGCGGGGCAGGCGGGGGGGGGGGGGGGAGGGGGCCTGGGGCAGGGCAGTAGGGCGTGGTGGAGGCCTGGGGCGTGGGTCCGGCCTTCAGCGGGGACCTCCTAGGGTCGGCCCAGGTCAGGGGTAGCCTGAGAACAGCCAGAGGAACACCACTTTCACTTCTGTGGTCAGTGTGGGAAGAGGACACGTGGGAGCCTGTGTCCCTCAGGAAGCCTCCCTGCAGAAGTACCCAGCCCGACACCCCTCCGATCTGATGGAGTCCAGGGCACAGAGCCTGAAGAGTTCTGGCAGGGATGGGGTCTTGAATGTACCCAGGACACTGCGTCCTCCCCCAGTCGGCACTCGGGACACACCGTCCTCCTCCAGTCTACACTGCGGACACAGGGTCCTCCTCCAGCCTACATTCTGACACAGTGTCCTCCTCCAGCCTACATTCGGACACAGTGTCCTCCTCCAGCCTACACTCGGACACAGTGTCCTCCTCCAACCTACATTCGGACACAGTGTCCTCCTCCAGTCTATACTCGCAACACAGTGTCCTCCTCCAATCTACACTCAGAACACAGTGTCCTCCTCCAGCCTACACTGGGGACACAGTGTCCTCCTCCAGCCTACAGTCAGACACAGGGTCCTCCTCCAGCCTACACTTGGGACACAGTGTCCTCCTCCAGCCCACACTTGGGACACAGTGTCCTCTGCAGTATACACACTGGACACCTCATCCTCCTCAGTGACCTTGGCTTCCCATGAGAGTGACCAGGAGGAGCGCGTGTGTGCACACCCCAGACAATAGACAAGGCACTTCCCTTGGGGGACACCTGTATTCAAGGCTGCCCAGTGGAGGAGGCCCCCGCCTCCAGCCCTGTCTGTGGACTCTCCATTCAGAACTTAGACTTGCCCTAGCAACAAAGGTACCTGGCCCACAAACCCAGCTAAGACTCAATTCCCCTTTTCCTGGCCCACGCGGGAAGGACTCAGCCCTACTCAGGTCCTCAAGCCCTGGGAAGGGCCCTGTTGGCTCCCCAGGCTGCCTGCCACCTGTGCAGGTGTAACAGGTGAAGGGTCTCGAAATGAGCTCCTCCTGGACACGGGGCCCTCATGCAATGCCACTGTGCTCCCAAGAGAGAAAGGGGGAACACAGACACAGAGGAGGAGCCACATGGAGATGGAGGAAGAGACTGGAGCGAAGGGCCATCAGCCCAGGGCCACCTGGAGCCCCAGGAGCTGGAGAGGCAGAAGGAGCCTCCCTGGAGCCTGTGGAGGGAGCTGGACACCATTGTAAGAGGCAGGTCCTGTCCACATCTTGACCCCAGAACCTGTGAGTGGGACCTTGTGTGGAAACAGGGTCTTTGCAGAGGTCGTTAGTGAAGGGTCCTGAGATGGGCTCCCCTGGGTCAGATGGCCCTCATGCAATGGCCGTGTCCTTAAAACAGAAGAGGGGACAGACTCAGAGGAGGAGCCACGTGGAAGATGCATTTCCACTTAAGGCCCCAGGTTGGTGGTCACTGGCTCCAGCAGGCCCTCTGCTGTGTGGGTCTCATGAAGGCAGATGGACCCTGCTGCAGCGGTCACAGGAGCTGTGTGGCAGGGTCTGGACGAATGACCGTGGAGGAGCTGGTGTCTTTGGGGTC
The DNA here is from genome assembly GCF_048772815.1 of Callospermophilus lateralis. Taxonomy (NCBI): domain Eukaryota; kingdom Metazoa; phylum Chordata; class Mammalia; order Rodentia; family Sciuridae; genus Callospermophilus; species Callospermophilus lateralis. Next base: position 66,418,830 of record NC_135322.1, on the reverse strand, counting down.
CTGCCCATTGCCACATGTGGACATCCCACCTCGGGGTGCTGCACAAGCCCCCTGTGCAGAGGGCCATGGGGACCCTCCCCTCATGCTGAGGGGGCCTCACTTCTGAATCTCAGTTTTGATGTGAAGTCAGGGCTGATGCCTGGGGTCACTACCCACTAGACCAAAGGGCCCTGAACACCCAGTGCCCACCCTGGGGGCTGCCCTCTACCTGATAATCTTGTGCTGCTTACCCCAGGCCCCTTGGCCAGAGGGACTCAGGTGGCTCCGAGTTCAGCTCTGCAGCAGGTGGGGACCCTCAGTAGTGTAACAGGACTGAGCAGGGACAGGGAGGGAGGGGTACAGGGGGCTGTGAGCAGGGAGAGGGAGGGAGGGGTGCAGGGGGGTGTGAGCAGGGAGAAAGAGGGAGGGGTACAGGGCCTGAGAGCAGGGAGAAGGAGGGAGGGGTACAGGGGGTGTGAGCAGGGAGAGGGAGGGAGGGGTACAGGGGGGTGTGAGCAGGGAGAGGGAGGGAGGACTACAGGGTGGTGTGAGCAGGGAGAGGGAGGGAGGGCTACAGGGTGGTGTGAGCAGGGAGAGGGAGGGAGGGGTACAGGGGGTGTGATCAGGGAGAGACAGGGAGGGGTACAGGGGCCTGTGAGCAGGGATGGGTGAGTGGGTGCCCCGATTCCCTCTACAAGCAGATGACCTTCCACTGGGCACCCCACCCCACAGCTGCCATGGTCACCCCAGGTCTACAGGATGCAGGGTTCCAGTCTCTCCATATGAGAGCCCCCTCTTTCCCCCAGAAGCTCTCCTGGGACTATGGGGGTCATGCCTTTGGAGTAGGGTCTCCCAGAGACTCTCTTCTGGTTAGGGAGGTCCTTGCTGCCCAGGGCATGAGTTCTGTGGCCCGCTGATGTCAGTGTCCACATCCACTGCCGGCCCTGGGAATGCCAAAGGCCCTCTGCCACCTGATAGATAGGGATGCGGACAGGGAGGTGACCTGGAGGGTCTTGGGGCCCAAGGAGTCAGCAGGGTGCTGAGAAGAGGGGCAGATGGAGAAGGGACAGAGGGGACAGGGAGACAACTGGAGTGATGAGGACCCAAGCTTAGGGCCTGGGGTCCTGAGCGGGGGAGATGCAGGAAGGAGCTTCCCAGGACCCTGCAGAGGACTGCCTGCCCTTCAGGACCCCAGCCCCAGAGATGTGGACCAGAGGCAGGAGGTGCTCTGAGCCCCGAGGGTGTAGGGCTGACGTCGGCCAGCAGGGGGCGCAGGGAGTCTTCTGAGCATCAGCGCCGCTGTCTGCCTTGAGGCAGGGACTGGGTCCATCCCATGGTGACACACAGGGCAGGTGAGCAGGGCGGGGCTGTCCTGGTCCTGCCGGCGCTGGACACACAGGGGCAGATGGGCGGGGCTGTACTAGTCCTGCCCACGTGGACACACAGGGCAGGTGGGCGGGGCTGTCCTGGTCCTGCCCGAACTGGACACACCAGGCAGGTGAGCCGGGCAGTCTGATGAACAGGTGCTCATGGAAGGTGACCTTGACACAGACTCAGGGCTGTGACGTGGGCAGCGGCAGGACCCAGAGTCACTCAGGAGAGGCTCAGGTGGAGGCTGAGGCCGCAGCCTGGGGAAGAAGTCAGCCAGTCACTTGCGGGAGAGGAAAGTGCTCCTTCAGGACCCTGAGGCCCAGCCAGGGCTCATGAGGGACATGGAGTGCTGGGCGCAGGAGGAGGGAGGCTCAGGCCCTGGGCTGTGGGATTTGGTGATGGAGGAGCGCTGAGCCTCTCTCTCAGGGAGACGTCTGTCCCCAGGCAGACCACAGCCTGAGCCCCACCTTGCCCCTGTGCCTCTCCCGGAAGCAGCCTAGGGCCAGCTGACCCGAGGCTCTGGCAGACCCAGGGTGCTTTCCTGTCACAGGGTCCCTGGGCGACAACACCAGTCAGGAAGGAGTTGGGATGGGGGGTGCTCAGCTGAGCCCCAGAGGGGGCCACTCCTAGACAGGAGATGTGATAAAGCAGTGCCACCACTCACAGACCCAAAGAGAGGAGGGCAGGGTCTCATGCTCTGGACAGAGGGAGCCAGCTGACCCACCAGGGGGCAGGGGGCATGACCCCAGGGCCTAGGCCTGTGTTGGGGTCCAGCGAGTCACTCCAGCAGGTCTCCCACAGGGAGTACCGCCTGGTGGGCTCACCACAAGCACACAGGTCATTGCAGCTCCCAAGGTGCCTCAGGGCCATCACGGCTTCAATGGACAGCAAAGTGGGACGTGGGGCCAGCAGGCCGAGTCCAGCAAACTATCTCCAGCTGTCCCACAGGGAGGAAGGAGTGTCACCAGGAGGGTGAGAACTGGGTGAGAACTGGACACTGTCCATGTGACTGAGCCCTGCTCTGGTGGGGGAGCCCATTCCATGCCAGCAGGGTGGCAGCAAAACATCAGAGGAGTCACTGCAGGGGACACAGGCTCACACTGACTTGGCACAAGGCTCCTGCTCTGGGGGAGCAGACAGGGAGAGGGTGGTACCAGGGACACCTGGTTGAAGAGGCTCCCAAACCCAGGGGTCTGCAGAGCTGAGCAGAGGGGAGGGGGGGAGGAGCCCCAGGGCCCAGGGAGCTGCAGAGCTGAGAAGGGGGGGGAAGGAGCCCCAGGGCCCAGGGAGGTGCAGAGCTGAGAAGGGGGGAGGGGGGAAGGAGCCCCAAGGCCCAGGGAGCTGCAGAGCTGAGCAGGGGGGAGCCCAGGGCCCAGGGAGCTGCAGAGCTGAGCAGAGGAGAGGGAGGGAGGAGCCCCAGGGCCCAGGGAGCTGCAGAGCTGAGCAGGAAGGAGCCCCAGGGCCCAGGGAGCTGCAGAGCTGAGAAGGGGGGGGGGGAAGGAGGCCCAGGGCCCAGGGAGCTGCAGAGCTGAGCAGGAAGGAGCCCCAGGGCCCAGGGAGCTGCAGAGCTGAGCAGGTGGGGAGCCCCAGGGCCCAGGGAGCTGCAGAACTGAGCAGGGGTGAGCCCCAGGGCCCAGGGAGCTGCAGAGCTGAGCAGAGGGAGGGAGGGAGGAGCCTGGTGGACAGGACATCTGGAAGGCTGGGATGAGGGGCCAACTTTGGATGCAATTTCATGGCCCTGTTAGTGTCCTGCGCTTGGAAACAAAGAGTCACAGGGGCTAAAACCATTTCGCCAGCCCAGTGGGATCTTCTCCCCCAGCCTTGGAGGCCAGAAGGCTGAGAGGAGGGGTCACAGGGCTTAGCTCCCTCCACAGGCTCCAGGCAGGACTTGTCCAGCTACAGAGGGAACTTTACAGATGGCGGGAGTGCCAAGGTGGCCCTTCAGCACTTGGCCAGTGCAGGGGAACACTGGGGCTGATGTAGGAAATGACCACAAACCAGCAGTTGAAAACCACAGGAACCTGTCCTCTGCCAGCCCTGGAGGGCAGAGGCCAAGGCCAGGGGCCCCAGGCTGAGATCCCTGCACAGGCTCCTGGTGGCCTGGGCTGGTGGCCCCTCACTGCAGTCTCTGCCTCCATCTCCACGTGGGTCCTCCTCTGTGCCTGTGTCCCCTCCTCTGTCTCTAGTGAGGACACGGCCATTGCATGAGGGCCACTCTTACCCAGGATGGTGTCATCTTGAGATCATTACCTAATTACATCTGCTGAGACCCTACATGCAAAAGAAGCCCTACCCGAGGTCCCAGTGCACTTGGGGTGCTAGTCACCCCACTGGGGTAGGACATGATGAGGCATCCCAGGTGGGGAGGAGGAAGGCAGGTGATTGACAGGAGGAGGAAGGCAGGGGAGCAGGGGCGAGTGGGCCAGCCCATGTGGGATGCCTGATAGACTTCCAAGCAGGGTTCTGGGCACGGAGTCCCGTCTGGGAGCCCATGTGTTCTCATCTACAAACGGGGGAGTCATGGGAGGTCAGAGGGTGTAAGTCATGAGACAGATGAGATCATCCACCCCAGGTGCAGAAGGAAGCTGCCCGGGACTCCAGGCAGGGCCTGGGAACGGGCCAGCATTTGGCAGGTGGAGGACGAGCACAGGTGGACGGCCGGACCACCAGGGAGCGGAGAAGGGTGGGTGCCTGGCGTCCTCTTGTGGGGTCACAGGGGCATGACAAGCGGTTTGGTGCCAGGGCCCCTGGAATGTGGGAGCAAAGGGCGTGTGGGGCTCTGCGCCCTCACAGTGTGTCTCTGGGAGAGCTAGGTGCTCTGCATGGAGGCCCATCACCCTGCCTGCCCAGCCAAGGGACTGCCTGCCACCCTTGGTTTCTCTCTCCAGACCACTGTACCTTCCCACCAAGCCAAGGCAGCATTGTGTCCTGATGCTCAAGATGTCGTGAGGTCTGACACTGTCCGGCTGCTGTCTGTCCTCGGCTTGAGCATAGAGAGGAGAGCCATGGGGATGGATCAGGGGCCACCTCAGCCATCTTGACCTCAGGGTCCCACATGGCTCCCTAAATATGTCCCCTTAGCTTTGAAGAGTTGCATGTCACTGGTAGTCCTGGGAGGTGTCTGCTCCTACAAGAGCCCCGCAGAGTAGGTGTGTGTCCTGCCCACTGTGGCTAGAGAGTGAGTGGACACACCCATGCTGGGGTTGGCTCCAGCGACCAGTGCAGGCTGCCCAGCAGGGGGGCCTGGCCTGTCTTCACACCCTGAGGGCCAATCAGAAGGACCAGAGGGCCCTTCCCAATCTGGGTGAGAGCCAGGGCTACACACTGACCTCACCTTGAGCAGGAGCCTTCGGGGTGAGGGGGCGCCCCCTGGCTGCAGCCAGTGCTCCCAAGAGCCACAGCACCTTTCATGGAGTGGACGATCTCCAGGTCCAAGCTCTCCATCCATTTTCCTTTAGACCCCCTCCACCCAGGCGGTGGCCTCTCCTGGGCTGTGGGAGCAGGAACCAGCCCCCAGCATCCACCTTGGTGGTCTCCCAGACAGGCGCCTGCAGTCCGGGGCCCTAAGGAGCTCTGGGACCAGGGTTGGGGTGAGGATGCTGCCGAGCGCTGGCTGGAACCCAGGAGGAGGAGGTTCCCAAGGGAGTCCTTCACCCAAAAGGCCGGTTCTAGCCCACGGGGAGGGGACCGTGGAGCCTGGGGTCCTTGGGTTCCGGGGCTGGAGCCTGGGGTGTGGAGGAGCTGGGCTCACTTAGCGGCATGGAGACGTGAATGCGGGGACTCCACCTCCACCACCATCACCTCTCCTTTCTGGGACGGGGGACCACATGCCTGTGCCAAGCCCTGCTCCACAGCGGGAGGAACCTGTGGCTGGGGGAGTGGCGCCCAGACCATCTCAGAGGGCGGAGGAAGACGGGGAAGGGGGCGCTGGTGCCTGTGAAAGTGTGGGTGACACAGCCAGGTGTGCGAGGCCGGGTCGGGTCAGCAGGTGAAGCTCGGGGGTCAGCAGTCCGTTCTTTACAGGATGCCTGTGAGTAGAGCCCTGCCCAGCGCCCCGTGTGCGTGTCCAGGGCTCCCCGTGCCTCCCCTGCGCCCCCTCTGCGCCTGCCCAGTGCCCTCTGTGCCTCCCCAGGGCTCCCCTTCGCCCCCTCTGCGCCTGTCCAGCGTCCTGTGTGCCTGCCCAGGGCTCCCCGAGCCTCCCCTGCATCCCTCTGCGCCTGCCCGGCCAAGCCTGTGCTCCCTGTGAGCCTGCCTGGGTGAGCCCGTGGACCCCCAGTTGCAAGCTGGCGCGCTTCTGCAGTAGGAGAGGAGCACAGTGTCCCGCTGCCCAGGTCAGCACCTGTGCGAGGGGAGAACCCAGGAGGGCTAGGGAGCTGAATGGTCGGCCCTAAGGAGAAGGCTCAGCGATGCCTGGCGGGGCGCTGCCTGCAACCTCGGGGGTCTCTACAGAAGCGAGGTCCCAGGGGCTGCTGCTTCTCCCACTCTAATGCAGAGCGCATGGGCGACTCCTGCAACTGCTACCTTGGCTCTGCAGGATACGGCAGGTGACATGCCACCGCCTGGGGCTCTGTTGATTTGGGGAAGCACAGAGGGAGGGACGGAGAGGGGAGGGCGGAAGGGAGTGCCGCCCCCACCTGGTGGAGCCTTCAGCTGGCTGAGGCCAGAGGGCGGTGGAGTCCCAAGAGCTGAGCGAGCAGGACAGGACCAGGGCTGAGGAGCACGTGAGCCGCCCCAGTATGGAGCCCTGGCCTGCTGGGCCTCCTGGTGCCGTCCAGGAAGGGCCCTGTGAACTGAGTCCCACGGAGCGCAGGGGTCTCACAGCAACCCAATAAACAGGAGCATTGAGAAGCGAGCCCTTCTGGGGCAGAGGTCTCCTGGGCGGAGAAGCCAGGGTGTGTGCTCCGGAGCCAGCCACCTGCAGATCGCACCCACCCCAGCCTCTGAGCCGGGGCCACCTGGACCGCGGCTCAGCTTAGCAGCCCCTGCTTCCCAGGCTGTAGGTGGGGGGCCTGGAAGGTGGGGGAGGTGGGCACACTGTGCCACCAGAGGAAAAGGGGGACTCCTGGAACCTTGCCAGGGGTGCCTCTTCAAGTGACGGGGCACCTGCACGTTCTGTCGACCTCTCGGGTCATGCAGAGTGACACGAGGCACAGAGGAGCCAGGAGGGGCGTGGGCTCGGCCGGCTCCCTCTCTGCATCCCCTTGTCTGCCTGGGTGAGGCTTCATGAGCAGAAGAGGGCTGTCCTTGAGACCACATAATGTCACACACCCAGGAGCGCCCAGCCTGCACGGTCCAGCAGCCCTCACCTGATGACCAGGAGAATGGGACAGAGAACAGGGCACTCACAGCCCTGTCCTCCTCCCAGGCCATGGCGTCCCCCAGGATCGAGGCTGTCATCCGGGTCAGGCACAGGATGGGGGAGTGTCCCATGTGGGAAGAGGAGACCGGGCAGCTGGTGTTTGTGGACATCAACACCAGGACTGTGTGCTGGTGGAACCCACTCTCTGGGGAGGTGCAGACTTAAGTGGAACTGGGGCCTGCAGATGGTGGAACAAAGGAAGTGGGCCTGGGGGGCTGCAGAGGGTCTGACAAAGGAAGTGGGCCTGGGGGACTGCAGAGGGTCGGACAAAGGAAGTGGGTCTGCGAGGTGGAGACTTTGGGCCAGAGGAAGTGGGCCTGGGGCCTGCAGAACATGGGTCTGAGGAAGTATAGGTCCCCTGGAGATTCAGGTGCTCCTGGGAAGGGAGCTGTGAGACCATCCTATGTGCCCAGGGCCCCGTGTCCCCTGAAGTCCTGGGGCTCGTTTAGCTTTGAAGCTGTCCTGCCTGCTTGTGGACCCATGTCCCTGAGGTCCTAGGGCTCGTTGGTACCTTTGCCACAGGTGTCCAGCATCAGTCGTGGCCTGAGGGTTGCAGGGGCCCAGCCGGGGCACCTGCTTCTTCAGCACCTGTCCCCCTGCTCCAGAGCCCCTGAAGTGTGGGCTGTCACACCCTGGGCACAGGACAGACCATGGGGTGGGAAGTCCTGGTGTATAGCTATAGTTGGAAGGACCAAAGCCGGGCTTGCTGTCATCCAGGTTAAATCCTGGAAACACTGACTTCCTCCTGGCTGCTGTGTGGAGCCCGCACCTGGCTCTGACCCCGGCTTATGCCACACATGCACCTGTCCTGACTCAGGAGCTAGGGTGGGGGTGACTGTGCATTTTCCAGGTTCATGTGTGTGCATGGACCCACACACCTGGGAGGTACCTGTGTGTCTGTGGGGCTTGCATACCTGTGTGGACTGCTGACCCCTGTGGATTCACACACCTGGGAGGTACCTGTGTGTCTGTGGGGCTTGCACACCTGTGTGGACTGCTGACCCCTGTGGATTCACACACCTGGGAGGTACCTGTGTGTCTGTGGGGCTTGCACACCTGTGTGGCTGATGACCCCTGTGGGCTCACACACCTGGGAGGTACGTGTGTCTGTGGGGTTTGCACACCTGTGTGGCTGACGACCCCCGTGGGTTTTCTGAGGAGCAGAAGCAGCACTCTGGGAACATCCCCCACTCACCCTCACCCTCCCCAAGGGCAGGTGCCACTGTCCCCCTTGCAGATCAGGGCTGGCCCCAAGTCTGTGTCTGGCCTCAGGCACCCTCCTGTGGAGCCTGCCCCAGGCCCAGCGTCCTACCCGAGGGCTCAGGGGCACCCCCGGCTCTCACACTGGCACTGACGTGAGGAGAGGCCAGCGCTCTCCACTCCTGCAGTCCTGGTGGCCCTGCAGGCAGGCTTGGCAGCCTCCAGTCCCATCTGGAGGCCCTGTGGTGGCCATCGTGGGGAGGGGGTGCAGAGAGGTGGTCCACGCAGGCCCAGTCCTGTGCTGAGATGTGCTCTGTGCCCTGATGGTGCCTCCTGATGGGAGCCCCGTGGGTGGAGTCTCCTGGAGAAGCAGCAGCCGGGCCACCCTGCTGTCCTCTGTCCTCCCAGGAGACCCTGTTGGCTGTGTGGCTCTGCGTAGAGAGGGCAGCTACGTGGTGGCCTCTGGCACCTGCCTTGGCCTCCTGGACTCGGAGAAGGGGCAGGTGGAGTGGGCGGCCTGGTTGGACCAGGACAAGCCCCACAACAGGTTCAACGGCGGGAAGGTGGACCCCGCCGGGAGGTTTGTGGCAGGTGGGCTGCTGAAAGGACTGGCCCAGGCCACCTGCAGAGCCTCCCGTCATGGCGGGTGCCAGCTGGGTGGGGACCTCAGGAGCCCTCCCCAGGCTGCTGGCAAGCGGCCCCCGGGGGGCCATGCAGGTGCTGGGCAGCCCACAGGTTCCCTCCCGCTCCAAAGCCCATGGCTTCCATGTCATTCTTCCCAGATCCCTGCCCAGAGAGGACCCTGGGAGGGTCGAAGCAGCCAGGGTGGGGCAGTGGCCAGAGGCCATTCACATGCGGCTGAGGGCCCTGCACCTCTGCCTGAGCAGGACTCTTCCCAGTGGAACATCCCTGGGGTCCCCCCTTCGCCCAGCACAGAGGCTCACTCACAGATGCCGCCTGAGGGCCATCCTGCCTGCTGTCCCCCGACTGAGGGTGACCACAGCTCTCTGCACAGCGGGTCTGTGTGGGGTGGGCAGGACAGGGTGGGGTGCTGACCACTGACCTTCCACTCTCTCCAGGCACCATGCCAGAGGCGTCCGCCCCAGGAGTGTGGGAGCCGGGGCAGGGCTCCCTGTACACACTCTATGCTGACCGCTCCGTGGTCAGACAGCTGGACCAGCTGGGCATCCCCAACGGGCTGGACTGGTCCCTGGACCATCACACTCTCTACCACGTGGACGGCCTGGACTACTCTGTGCGGTCCTATGACTACGACGTGCAGACAGGAGGCCTGGGTAGGGGCCACCGTTGCTAGCCCCCCACGCCCTCCCCAGAGGAAGGCCTCCGTGGCCAGCCCCCACACCCTCCCTGGATGGGGCCACCCTGACCAGCCCCCCACACACACCCTCCCTGGGGTAGGAGCCTCCATGGTCAGCCCTCACATCCTCTATGGGTGGGGCCACCATGGCCAGCCCCCATGCCCTACCTGGGCGGGGCCTCCCTGGCCAGCCCAGCACCCCCTCCCTCAGGTATGGGCCTCTGTGGCCAGCCCCCCATACCCTCACTGGGGTAGGAGCCTCCATGGCCAGCTCCCCACATCCTCCCTGAAGTACGGGCCTCCATGGCCAGCCCCATAAGCCCTCACTGGGAGGGACCAACCATGGCCAGCCCCCCATGCCCTTCTCGGGGAGGGCCTTTTATGGCCAGCCCCCCACACCCTCCTGAGTCCCCTCCTGGGGTCCCAGATGCACCACGGGGTCTGTCACTCCCTCACGTTGTTGAGGCCACACTATGTCACCCCCTGGTCTGGGCAGTGAGGGGTCACGCGCCTCTGTCTGTCCTGCCGCAGCAAACCCACGACTGGTGTGCCAGCTGGAGCCAGAGCAAGGCATGCCAGATGGGCTGTTCATGGACACCACGGGGACACTCTGGGTGGCCTGCATTGATGGAGGCAGGGTGATCCGCATGGACGCCGAGACAGGTGTGTGCACAGGGCAGTCGGTCAAGGAGGGGCCATGGGGTGCTCTGTGCCACGGTGTTCAGGGTCCAGGAGTGGGACCACTTGCTTGTCCAGCTACAGGGGGACCTGTGCAGATGGGCAGTGCAGGGAACACAGGGGCTGATGTAGAAAATGACCACAAACCAGCGGTTGAAAACTACAAGACCTTGTCCTCTCCCACCCTGGAGGGCGGAGGCTGGACTAGGGTCATAGGCTGAGCTTCCTGCACAGGCTCCAGGGGTCTCCTCCTGCCTCTCCAGCTCCTGGGCTCCAGGTGGCCCTGGGCTGGTGGCCCCTCCCTGCAGTCTCTGCCTCCGTCTCCACGGGGCTCCTCCTCTGGGTCTGTGTCCCCTCCTCTGTCTCTTGGGAGGACACGGCCATTGCATGAGGGCCACCTGACCCAGGAGGAGCTCATCTCAGACCCTTCACTAACGACCTCTGCAGAGACCTGTTCCCACACCAGTCCCACTCACAGGTTCTGGGGTGCAAATGTGGACAGGACCCACCTCTTACCATGGTGTCCAGTTCCCTCCATGAGCTCCAGAAAGGCTCCTCCTGCCTCTCCAGCTCCTGGGCTCCAGGTGGCCCCTCACTCCAGTTTCTGCCTCTGTCTCCACGGGGCTCCTCCTCTGGGTCTGTGTCCCCTCCTCTGTCTCTTGGGAGGACATGGCCATTGCATGAGGGCCCCCTGACCCAGGAGGAGCCCATCTCAGGACCCTTCACTAACGACCTCTGCAGAGACCCTGTTCCCACACCAGGTCCCACTCACAGGTTCTGGGGTGCAAATGTGGACAGGACCAACCTCTTACAATGTGTCCATCTCCCTCCAGGAGACTGGCCTCTCCAGCTCCTGGGCTCCAGGTGGCCCTGCTGACCCCTGCAGTCCATGAGGAAGGGCAGACTTGGGGATCAAGTGCTGCAGGTGCCAGGGAGAACCAGCCGGCCCAGGGCCCCACTGGGGAGTGGGCACAGTCAGGCCACCTGGGGTCCAGCAGCAGATGGGTGGCTGGGCTTCAGGGATATACCTGAGCTTTACTCACAGGGACGCGGCTGTGCACCCCGGAGGTGCCAGTGTCCAGGGTGACGTCCTGCTGTTTCGGGGGGGCTGACTACTCCGACCTGTACATGACCTCTGCAGCGGACAGCCTGAGTCCAGAGCAGCTGTTGCGGGACCCGCAGGCAGAACACGTCTTCAAGGTCAGTGGGGTGTCCCTGCCAGGATCAGCTTGGCTCCCGGTCATGGCTGCTCAGCCAGGTGTAACGCATCTTGACCTAGGGGACTGGAGCGGGCTTGGCAGCATCCATGGGGACATCTGTCCACCTGGAAAACAACCCTCCCAAGGCCCCATGTGCCCTGCTATACACAGAGACGTTTACGGGAGGTTTAGGAAGCTGGTGTGGCTGGCACTGCCGTGGCTGGTGCCGCCGGGAGACTTAGCTGTGCCCAGGGACTCACCTCCACCCTCTCCTCCCGCAGGTCCTGGGCCTGGGGGTGAGAGGCCTTGCATCCTGCCACTTCTGGCTGAGGAACCCCACCGTCCAATGCAGCTTGAGCCAGGCCTCCGTCCCTGGGGTCAGGCCAGGTTCGGCTCTGGCAGGGCACTCCCTGCCTGACCGCTGTTCACAGCTGATAATAAATGTGACCACCTCAACGTCATCTGTGCAGCTGCTGCCCTGGGATGTGGTCCCCCCCAGGACTGCCCCATGCTATGTCCAGTGTCACCCAGCTTCAGCTTGTAATGCCCCTGTGTGTTCTCCAAGGTCCCCACAGGTCACCTGCATTCCCCAGAACGTGTGGCCACACTGGTGTCTCTGAGGTTGGCCTCTCTGCCTCCACTTGGTGCTGGGTCACTGAGAGCTGGAACCTGAGCATGGGCTGTAGCTGTGCTGGACGTGCACAAGTCCATCAGCCAGGGATCGAGCTGGACATCAGTTGCCTTCACAGCAATGGGCACCCAGCGCCTCTACTTCCAAACAGCCCATTTACCCCTGGAAGGCACCTGCACTCCAGCAGTACCCAGTCCCCTGCCCAGCCCCATCACCTGCCCACTGCCTGTGTCTCGATGGCCTGATGTGGATAGGTCCTGCCCATGGAATCCACACTCTGTGTCAGCTTCTCTCACCGAGTCCCAGGTCTCAAGGTCCGTCCCACTTGTAGCATGTGTCAGAGCTGAAGTCCTTTTCAAGACTGAGTAATATTCCATCATGTGGATGGACTCATCCTGTTCCCCATTCCTCCTCAGTGGACAACTGGGTCACTTCTCCTTTCTGACCCTTGTGCATGGTGCTGCTGTGAATGTTCACACACAAGTTTTCATTCCAGCGTCTGTTTCTGGGTCTTCAGGGACATACCTAGGCTGGAGGTAATGTGGAATGTGAACTCCCTGCATAACCCCAAGAGGCCCCTGCACACTGTGCCTGCACAGGGGCTCCATGCTGCCCTCCTCAAATGCACATGCTAAGAGTGACGTAGAACGTTGAGTCCCCGACTCCAGAGGGCTCAGCACAGAGCTCCTGGAGGTCCCCACACAGGTGGCCTGCAGCTGCACACGGCTCTGCTTGCCAGCTGCTGGGAGTCTCTGTCCTGGGGTCCCCGTGGTCATGGTGGCAGAGTGCAGCTTGTGCTGTGGGCAGGGGCAGGCAGTGCTGTAAACAGGAAGGCCGTCCTGGGGCTCGAGCCTCCATCCTGGGAGTGAGGCCTGTGTGGAGTTGGTCCTGGCCTAGTGGTCAGTCCTGGAGAGGGGAAGCTGGCCTGGGAAGAGGGAGAGACCTGGTCTCAGGTGCAGCCCCTGATACAGGGTGCTGAGGGGCAGGCAGGGACCTTAGGGAGGCCAAGCAGGGGCCCAGGAAGTGAGCATCCTCCTGCTGACCACCACTGTCCGCTCAGGGGCTGGGAGTCCAGGAGGCAACTGTGTGGGAGACCAACTTTGACGTGACTGAGTCACACTCCCCCGCTGGGTGCTGAGGCGCTCAGTCACAGAAATGTGGCAGAGCTTTCCCCACCTTCTTGGGTTCAAGGGTCGGTGTCTGGGGCATAGATTTGTCTTGCTACAGCCCATGGGTGGACCTACGCTCACCTGTTCCTTTGTGATATAACCCTTGCCCTGTTTAGGGTAGAATCTTCCATGGAAGTGCCTTGTGGGTCCCCTTCTCTTACTGTGTCCTTGGGTGTGGCCTACCCAGGTGTCAGTCAACCTGCTGACAGTGGACATCATGAAGATAGACTCAGTCCCCTGAAACCTGACCCCTTGCCTCTTTTGAATAGCTTCTCCTCAATAAAAGGGGTCAGTGCATGCTCTCTCTCTATCTTCCTGAGGACCCTTAAGGTCAGAGGAGCCGTCACAACGACCCCAAAGAAAAAGGTATTTGTATCTCTTGTGTGGTCATTTTGCACAGCCCAGTCAGCCCAGTTTACCTGGAGTGGCCCCTGAGCCTTTTAGTTGCAAGAAGAGAAACCTGGCACATGATTTTGGAAATTCAAATGGAAATGAAACCCATTAAACACTATTTGTCAAAAAGTGGTGATTTAACAAGCTTTGAAAACTATATTCAGTGAAACAGAAGAAAATCCATGTAATCTTTGTGATACTGTGTGTTTGTGTGTGTGTGTGTGTGTGTGTGTGTGTGTGTGTGTGTTCTGGAACTGGGGACCAAATGCAGGGCAGCACACATGGTGGACAACCTCAGCTACATACAACCTCAGCTACAATACTCAGCTACATCCCTAGCCCTTGGTGATGAGTTTTAACACACAATACTAAAAGTAAATTGGCAGAAGAAAATATTGATAGCATGGACTTTATAAAATCAAATTTTTACCAAGTGTGGTGTTGCATGCCAAGAATCCTAATTACTCAAAAGGATGAGGCAGGGGGGCTGGGGATGTGGCTCACCTGGCATGCGTGCGGCCCAGGTTCAATCCTCAACACCACATACAAACAAAGATGTTGTGTCCGACGAAAACTAAAAAAATCAATATTAAAAAATTCTCTCTCTCTCTCTCTTTAAAAAAAAAGGCTGAGGCAGGGAGATTGCAAATTCAAGGCCAGCCTGGGAGATTTTTAAAGGGTTGGGGTATAGCTCAGTGGTAGAGCACCTGCCTGGCATATGTGAGGCCCTGGGTTCAATCCCCAGCATCACATGAAAAAATTAAATTGTATACTCTGTGAAAGACAGAACAAAAAGAAAAGCTATAGACTGAGATAAATTATTTACAACATGCAATTCTCTTGTGCAGAAACCTCTTGTGAAGAAGCATACCACATAACTAAGGCAGACAAGGCCATCGAGGAGGTGCAGCTAACTCCCTGTTCCTTAAGTATGGGCCCTCTATAATGACTTCCTCCAGAAACACATACAATAGGGACATGCAGAGAACAGTAACTCCACAGTCAGAAACTTGAAAGGCACTCCCCAGCCAGCTGAGCACACTCAGCACTAAAGTGACATTCACCTTGAGGGCTTGAGATGACAGAGCAGCTCTCCACCTCTGTGACCTGCTTGCCCCAGACCCACAGCCCCAGGATAAATATGAGAAAAACATGGAAACTTGAAAGGCACTCCCCAGCCAGCTGAGCACACTCAGTACTAAGGTGACATTCACCTTGAGGGCTTGAGATGACAGAGCAGCTCTCCACCTCTGTGACTGCTTCCCCCAGACCATGGCCCAAGTCTAGATGTGAGGAAAAACAAGTAAACCCCAAAGTAGAACAATCTACAAATACCTGACAGGTCCTCCCCATGTGCCGAGGTCACTGGAACAAGGAAGTTCAGAGAAACTGTCACCCCAAGAGGAGTCTACAGAGACATGTTGACTGGATGTCATTTGGGGTCCTGGATGGGGTCCTGGAACAGGAAGAGGCAGAACTGAGAATCCAGAGGAAATACAACTTCAGTTATTTATAGCATACTAGTGTTGATTCTTCATGACAAATGGTCTAAGATGTTAATACATCTGAGATAGTGCACCTAAGTCATCACAAGGGCAAAGTCAGGTTGAGGCTTCCTTTGAAATTTCTGTATAAAGATAAAGATACTCAAATAAAACTTTAAACATGACTACATTTCCAGCTGGGTTGTGGCTCCATGGTAGAGAGCTCACCTAGCATGCACAAGGCACAAGGACAAGCCAGTCACATGCCTGTCATCCCAGTTACTTGGGAGGCTAAGGCAAGAGGATCATACATTTGAGGCTCACCTGGGCAATACAGCAAGACCATGTCTCAAAATTAAATTTTAAAAAGGGCTAGGGATATATGTAGCTACGTGCTTGCCAAGCACATACAAGGCCCTGAGGTCAACACCCAGTGCGAACAAAAACTCTCCAGGCCACACAACTGATCACAGACAACCATTGCAGGAAAAGAACAGGGAAGAAGCCATTATATCAACCTCCCAAAAATAATTAAAGTAAACCTGCACTTTGTTCAGCTCACAATGCTAACATATCTAACCTCTGCTTCTACTAATTTAAATATGATAATATTTTAAATATGATAGCTTTTTAAATATGATAAAAAGTGTATGTACTTTTCTAATAAACCCAGCAGATGTGCAATATACTCAACTCTGCTCTAAAAGCCAACTTATAAGCACATAGGGGCACAATCATTAGGATAAAATGTAATTATGGCACTTCACATGAAATAACTCTTAGTGTTAATAAACATATAACCTCAAAGGAAGAAATTCAAATTTCTGAACTCAAAACATAATGGTATATTTTCAATGATACTTCAAACAGATACAAAACACAAACAGAGTTCTCCAACAAGAATTCCTGGCAACATACAAAGCATCATGCTCATCAGAAGACCCAATCCCTTGCTTGCAATGAATAAGAAAACAACTTTTTATAAATGTAAAACTTTAGGGCCTGAGGATGTTGCTCAGTGGTAGAGCACTTTGCCTAGCATATGTGAGGCACTGGCTTCGATTCTCAGGACCACATAAAAATAAACAAATGTAGAACTTTAGTAAGACATAGGGATATGCTTTCTAAATTGAAAAATAGAAAAGAAAATGTTTGCTTAAAAATTTATTTTTAGTAAAAAATATTTCTTAATTACACAACTCAGCTATTGACTTGTCTCTTACACATTGTAATGACTTGGATCCTAAGGAAACTTCATCTACAGTGGTTTTAAAAATCATGCAGGGGATGGGCTGGGGATGTGGCTCAAGCGGTAGCGCGCTCGCCTGGCATGCATGTGGCCCGGGTTCAATCCTCAGCACCACATACAAACAAAGATGTTGTGTCCGCCGAAAACTAAAAAATAAATATTAAAAAATTCTCTCTAAAAAAAAAAAAAAAAAAAAAAAGGAATCATGCAGGGGACTGGGGTTGCAGCCCAGTGATAGAGCACTCGCCTAGCATGTGCAAGGCCCTGGGTTCCATCCTCAGCACCACATATAAATAAAATAAAATAAAGGTACTGTGTACAACTAAAAAATAAATATTAAAAAAAGGATCATGTGGGGTTGTGGCTCAGCGATAGAGTGCTTCCTTAGCATGTGCGAGGCCCTGAGTTAGATCCTCAAAAGCACATAAAAATTAAAAAAGGTTAAAAAAAAAAAAAAGAATCATGCAATATAATAGTTGACATTGAAATTTTTTCTTAGAAAAATTTCATCTAAATCTGGAAGAGATATTGTGAGATATATGTGTGTGTGTGTGTGTGTGTGTGTGTGTGTGTGTGTGTGTGTGTGTAAATACATAATGTTTTTGAACATATCTCTGGATACCTCTGATGCTTGAGTTCTAGCAAATGACATTGTGTGTGTGTGTGTGTGTGTAAAAATATATGTGTGTGTGTATGGTGCTGGGATGGAACCCAAGGCCTCTCAATTGCTAGGCAAGTGCTCTGTCAATGAGCTGCATACCCAGTATGCAAAGACATCTCAATAAGCAGAAAATAATTAAAATCATTTAAGATTATCATGAGAATTTTCAAACAAGACAAGTTTCTCAATGGAAAACCAAGAAAGCAAAAAGCATATTTTAAAAATATTGCTGAGGGAAAACAGCAGAAGTTCACAGGATTAAGAATTCTGTAGAAAATTTAAAAAAACTGAAAACCTGGTGGACATGGGGTATTTCCTAGGAAATACAGACATTGCAAAACAACTAAATTAAGAAAACTCAATCGATCCATTAGCATAGCAAAGTTGGAACTGCTGCTGGGAGATCTCCCACTGGAAAAGACCCTGGGATCATTAGGTCTCACAGCTAAGTGTTACCTGACCTTTCACAAATTCTGATTTTATTTCAAATGTTTATGATCTAGATAAAAAAAAAGGTGACTTTCCTAAATTCAGTTCATGTTCCATCAAAGCCTGATATAGTCAAGATATTTCATCCATGTAGAATGTCAATGTTTATTCAACAGGCTATTTTGTGCACCACTGCAAATGTACTGTCAATTAGTGCCCTGAGCTGTGGCTGAGAGAGTCAGGGCCTGGAAACAGGGTAGGGTCTGGAGGAGGGCCACAGTTTGGACAGGGCAGGGATCTGGAGAAGAGATGTGGGGGCCTTGGGGGAGGGGTCTAGGCAGAGTCTATGGAGGATGTGGTCTGGGGGATGGGGTGGGGTCAGGAGAAGAAAGGCAGGCCTGGAAGAGGGGTCTGGAGGAGGGTCAGAGCCAACAGGAGGGACAACAGATGGTGAGGAATACTGGCCTTGGTGGTCACTCACTCAGAGCCCCTAGTTCTCTAGCCTTCCATCCCAACAACCCACCTCAGGGAAACTGACCTGAGCTGGGTGGAGGCAGCAACAGTCTGCCTCACCCACCACCCTCCACAGTAGGCCCCAGCAGCTTCACTGACTCCTGGGCAGAAGTCCCTGGCCATCCACCACCCCTGCCTGCTCTGTACCAGCCACCATAAAGTGCATGGAAGTAGCAGGTATTCCACTGAAAGAGGAGAGGACCCGGGTACGGTAGTATACACCATCATAATCCCAGCTACTTAGGGAGACAGAGAAATGAAAATTCTAAATTTGAGGCCAGTCTGGGCAATTTAGCAAGATCCTCTCAAAAAGAGAAGTGAGGGTGTTGCTCACTTATAGGGGTAGAGCACTTACATAGGATACATGAAGTCCTGAGTTCAAATCCCAGTCTAAAATATGTATATAATTTAAGGCAATGGGTACACTGTTTTTATAAGACCCAATTCCTTTTATTCTACGTTCATCTTATCATCATTTAAATGCATTACCACATTCATGAACAATGAATTATTTTGGCAGAAGCTGTAGAGCACTTGAAAACTAAAATGTAAGATGCTATTTATTATAGATCAATCAATTCAAGATAAATGATTTCTAAAATGAAGATGTAAGTCAGTGGAAAAGTAGATTGGGCTCATAGAAACCTGACTCTCCAACATATTGGTGCAGGGCAGGCACTGACTTCCTCAACAAGATCCATAAAATTCAAAAAATAAAACCAAGACGCAATAAGTGAAATGCCTTCAAATTAAAATGCTCTGACAAGTGAGGGAAATAGGATCATGAAGAAAGCCCCTCAGAATGGGAGAAAGTCTTTTCCATCTACTTTTCCAACAAGGGATTAATATCCAGAAATATAAATAACTCAAAACATGTAACAACAGAAAAATGAATAGCTCAACACAAAAATGGGTGAAAGAACTAAGCAGACATTTCTCAAAAGGAGAAATACAAATGGCCAAAAAACATGGGAAAAAAAAGATTCAACATGCCTGGCAATCAGAGAAATGCAAATCACATCTACATTAAGATTTCATCTCCAGTTAGAAGGGCAAACATCAGGAATACAAAAACCAACAGACTCTGGTGAGGATAGGGAGAAAGGTACACTCACCTGTTGTTTGTGCAGATGAGTGAAACCAACCACTATGGACAGCAGTACAGAGATTCCTTAAGAAACTAGAAATGAAGCCATCACATGATCTAGCTCTTCCTCCCACCCTTTTTTTTTTGGGGGGGGGGGTATTACCTGAAAGAACAAAAATCAGCATGCTATAGGAATACAGCCATATCAATGTTTAAGCCAGCACAATTCTCAGTAGCCAAGCTATGAAACCTTCCCAGGTGTCTGTCAACAGATGAGCAGGTAAAGAAAGCATGGCATATACACACATCAGAGTTTTACTCGGCCATAAAGGAGAATGAAATTACTGCATCTGCTGGTAAATGAATGGAACTGGAGAACATCATGCTAACTGAAATAAGCCATACTCCGAAAGCCAAGGGTCAAATGTTTTATCTTATACACAAAAACTAGAGGTAAATAAGGAAATATAAAATGGGGAGATCCCATAAAGATAGAAAGGAGGTCAGTGGAATAGAAGGGAGTGTAGGGGGAGAGAGGAGGGATGGGAAAAGGGAGGAACTGAAGAATGAAACTGACCAAACGATCTAAGTACATATACGACCACACCACAGTGAATCCCCCCTCCGTGTCTGTCTATAAACCACCAGTTTAACAAAACAATAAATAAATAGAAGGAAGACCACTAGAGAAAGGGGAGCAGGAGGACGGAGGTGGAGGAAACATGGAAAGACTGGGGTGAAACTGAACAAATTATACTCCATGCATGTCTGCATACATCAAAATGGACCCCACTATTATGGATAAGTAAAATACACCAGGGCTGGGGCTGGGGCTCCGTGGTACAGCACTCACCTAGCACACGTGATGCCCTGGGTTTGATCCTCAGCACCACATAAAAATAAATAAATACAGGTATTGTGTCCAACTACAACTAAAAATAATATTTTAAAAAATTTTCAAAAGAGGGAAGATGCATATATACTGACAATTAAACTGGAATTCTCTCAACCAAAGAAAAATGTGGTTTATGAGTTTAGTTTTGTGAGTTTAGTTCCATGAAATGTGGTTCATGAGTTTAGTACATGGAATAAACTTTCTTAATATTTTTAGATGTAGATCAAACAAACACCTGTATCTTATTTATTTATATGTGGTGCTGAGGATCAAACCCAGGGCCTCACACATGCTAGGCAAGCACTCTACCAGGAAGCTTCAGTCCCAGCCCTGAAATACATTTTTAATAAATGAATTTGTTACAAATAACATACTAAACTGAAATAAAGTAGTAGGCTGGTAACACATGTGCTTTTCCATATTTCTGTGTTCTTTTCTACTACTTTGACACCATTAAAACAATAAGGAGGGCTGGGGTTGTGGCTCAGTGGCAGAGCACTTGCCAGGATGTGCGAAGCACTGGGTTTGATTCTCAGTATCAATAAATAAAACACAATCATGGACAACTAAAATAATATTTGAAAAAATAAGCAATAAGGAACACAAGTAATGGAGTCTCTCCTGGGCTTAGAACCCTTGTGCATCATTCCTCCTTCATCCCACCTAGGATCTCCAGGAAAAACCTGGGGTAACTGTAGGAAGATGATGAGGGGCTGGGGCTCCGGGGTAGAGCAGTCGCCGAACACGTGCAAGGCTCTGGGTTCAATCCTCAGCACCACATAAAAATAAATAAATTAAATAAAGGTATTAGGTCCAACTACAACTAAATTTTATTTTAAATTATGGCAATATATACCCAATGTAAATTATTTTTAAACAGACGATGAGGGTCACAACCTAGACCTAGCCTGAATGAAATAGTGAAGGAGCAGGGCGCACAGCCAGGCTCTCCTCAGCTCAGTCCCAAGGTGGGGCTCTCTCCTCACCAACACCACATTTCCCACACCTATTGCGGGTCATTCCAGAAGCTTCTAGTGCAATTCCCTCAGGCAACTCAGAACAAGAGAGCTCCAGGCATCCCTAGATACATGACCGACAGTGTCCCCGAGCCAGGCATCCACCGGAGGTAGCTCTGAGGAGAAGGGAGCTCTGGGCATCCCTACAGACATGACGCACAGTGTCCCCAAGCCAGGCATCCACCTGAGGTAGCTCTGAGGAGAAGGGAGCTCCATGCATCCATAGAGACATGACCCACAGTGTCCCCAAGCCAGGCATCACCCTCAGGCAGTTCTGAAAATAAGGGAGCTCCAGGAGTCCCTAGAGACATGACAATAGACCCAGCCTGATTCCCTCTTAAAATTGGGAACCATCTTGCCACAAAGCCATGAAAAGCTAATTTTGGTTTCACTGTAAATTACTGCAGATTCTGAACCTGCTTGGAATGCCTGCCCAGGGCCTTGGACTCCCCCTGCCTGGCCATTTGACCAGACAGCAGCCCACTCTGAAACTGCAGTGAGGCCCCATAAACCCTGGCCTTCCCTGGCCAGACAACGCTGCTCTCTGAGGCTCTAATGACCTTCATAAATTCTGATGTCGGGGTCAGCAAAAATGTAAACCAGCCTTTGTGCTCTGCTGTCCGAGTGTTGCTAGCTGTAACCCCCTTTGTGGAACTTCCTGGGTATGGAGCTGCGCTGCGAGGGAGCTGGGGCTGTCTTTTCCCGTAGTTTTGGGTGGGAGAAGCAGCCCGGATGGTGGAAATAATCAGCTTGATTTCATTTGATTTTAATTGGAGTCACTGGTCTTTTCTTTGCGTCCTGGTCTAACAGTGACCCACAGTGACCCCGAGCCAGGTGGCTCCCTGAGGCAGCTCTGAGGAGAAGGGAGCTATGGGGGTCCCTAGAGACATGACCCACAGTGTCCCCAAGCCCAGTGTCCACCTGAGGTAGCTCTGAGGAGAAGGGAGCTACGGGGGTCCCTAGAGACATGACCCACAGTGTCCCCAAGCCCAGTGTCCACCTGAGGTAGCTCTGAGGAGAAGGGAGCTACGGGGGTCCCTAGAGACATGACCCACACTGTCCCTGACCCAGGTGGCTCCCTGAGGTAGCTCTGAGGAGAAGGGAGCTACAGGGGTCCCTAGAGACATGACCCACAGTGTCACCAAGCCCAGTGGCTCCCTGAGGCAGCTCTGAGGAGAAGGGAACTATGGGCGACCCTAGGACCCACAGTGCCCCCAAACCAGGCGCCCACCTGAGGCAGCTCTGAGAAGGGAGCTCCAGGTGTCCCTAGAGACATGACCCCCAGTGTCCCCGAGCCAGGCGTCCACCTGAGGTAGCTGTGAGGAAAAGGGGGCTCGGGCCCTCCCTGAAGGGCGACCCACAGTTTCCAGGAGCCAGGCTCTGCCAAGTGGGTGCTGAGGAGAAAGCTCACCTCTCACCCTGAAGGAGGAGGACTGGCGTTGAAGATGGCGGCGAGGCCCCACCCCTGATGACCACGCCCCCCGATGGCCAAGTGCCCGGATAGCCACGTGCCCGATGGCCACGCCCCTAATGGCCAGTTTGATGGCCACGCCCCGCAGGACCCTGCTCATGCTCAGAGGTTGTGCTCACCCCTAGTTCCTGGTAAACCTCAGCCCTTTCTCCACTCTCAGCTGTTACTGGATAGAACCTGTCCCCACTGCTGTCACAAGGTCTGGCAGAGTTGGCTGTGTCACCATGGAGTGGAATCTCAGGAGAGGAGAAAAATGAGCCAGAAGCCCACCTCCCCGGTCACCAGAGAGCAGGGAGCGGAAACTCCAAACCCCAGCCCTTGTGCTGCAGCAAAAGAAAATTTAAAGTCAGACACCAAAAGCCATGCAGGAGAGGGTTCTGAGAAGTGACCGTGAGGTGGAAATAAACTAAGAGAAAAGTGAGGCTTCAGCAAAAGCACTCTCAAGGGGGAGAGTGGGCATCTCCAGGCAGGGAATAAAAGGAGACAAGGCTGTCCCCAAACCTCACTACTGTTGATGTTTTCAGGAGAACTGGGGACCACCTCTGTACTCTGCCCATCAGGGGGTCAACTCCTCCTTCACGTTGGGCAGTGGAGTTGTTGACCTTAGCTGGTCCTCTCCAAAACTGTCACGGTGGCCATCCTATTTAGGGGGCTTCATCCACAAGTCAATCCGTGTTGATGTGGGCACTGGGGTCAATTGCTGCTCAGAAGTTACCTTAGTGTGACTGTGCTACTAAAGGGATCTTCTGTAGTGGCACCCCCTCCTCCACAGAAAATCTTAACTAACTTTCCCCAGAAATTTTCACCATAATTGATTTGAGGACTCTCAGCAAAAGAGTCTCTGTCTACAAGAGAGATCAATGTAGGTAAACTTCATATTTTCCTGTTTCTCTATTTCACTTGGCCACTGCCCTGGAAGAAATCATCACTCCAGGTGCTCAACACCCCATTACTAGTTTACCACAGACATTTATCCAGTTTAGCAGTTTGTAGAAGTGTGGGGAGCCACTCTGAATGACCCACACCTTCCAGTCCTGAAGCAAGAGGCTCTGACGGATCATTTCAATCAATTCATGGTGACTTGGGCATTGTCCCAGCTCAGAAAGTCGAGGCATGTCTTCAGATGTAGGTCTCTCCCCTGAGGTTGAGCTACACTCACCTGTTGCTCTGTAATCCAACCCCTTTGCCCCATTTGGGATAGAATGGTCCATGGAAACTCCCTTTGTGTGTCCCCTGCTCTTGCTCTGCCTTTGGGTGTGGCCTTCCTAGATGTCAGTCAACCTGCTGACACAGACATCAGGAAGCTAGACTCAGCCCCCTGAAACCTGACCCCTTGCCTCATTTGAATGGCTTCTCCTCAATAAAAATGTTCAGCAGGAGTGTGTGTGTGTGGGTGTGTGTGTGTGTGTGTGTGTGTGTGTGTGTGTGTTCTCTCTCTCTCTCTCTCTCTCTCTCTGCAGACCCTTAAGGTCAGAGAAGCCATCACCATAGGACCCAAAGGAAAAGGTATTTCTCTGTCTCTATGTGATTATTTCACACAGCCCAGTTCACCTGGAGTGACCCTGAGTGTTTTAGTCATGAGAAAGGTGACCATTTGTGGCCCATATAGAACCCCAGGATGAATTTTGGAAATTTAGTGGGTTTGGAATTTCTCTCCAGAAGTTAAGCACGCTTAGGATTGCAGAGTATTGTGGGCTGAATTGCAGAAAGTAAGTGAAGTAGAAGAAAAATCTGTGACATTAACTTTTTAATATTTGGGAGTAGTTTGTCTTTAGAAAGAAAAAAAATTTATAATTCTAGAGACTCTAAATGTAAAGAATTATTAAGATGATTAATGGGATACGTTGTTAAGTCAGGCCTCCCCCATGGGGAAAGTGCTTTTGTGGACTTTTTTGGATTGTTTTTGTGAATTTTTTGTATTTTGAAATATTAGGTAAAGATTTTGGGGGGTTATATACTAGAAGTCTGTGCTTGGAAAGTGAGAAAAGGGGAAGGAGGATTTTCTGATGAGACTTGATACAAGGATTCTTTAGCTGTGGAGGAGTGAATGTTATTTTTGTGAATACTCAGAAGGTTTATACTGAACCTGTTTGCTACATTCTTGTCCTACTGAATCAGAAAGGCTGGAACTCAGCCACTGAGGACAAAAGACTTTAGCTGCTGTTCCCTGTGGGGTCTGTACCTAGGCTCACATCCAGCAGTGCTTTTAACCCTTAAGCAACCTGGCCTGGTGCCAAATGAAGACTGCCCTAAAATCTGAGAGAAACACTGGTGTCTGCCATTAAAACTCACTTTTAAAATCCTCCATGCTACAAGGAAAAGTACAAAACACAGGAGAATACAAGCTGCAAGCGCAGGTCGCAGAGACAAGGCCAGCTGCTACCCATCCCTAGGATCCTGCCCAGGTTGGGGATAGAGACAAATCTAACAGAGTCCCACCAGCTAGGGGAGCTCAGGGAACCCTTGCCTGACTGTGGGCAGCAGGCTCCATGCTGTTTCCGTCACCATGGTAACCACTGGAAGCCTGGCAGAGTGGGCTTCCTGGTCCCGCCTCCCACATTTCAGTTATTTTTGAATTAAATAACCTGACTTTTCTCTGTGGTGATGTTACTCAGTAATGCTATTGATGGGCGGTTTCCAACTATGCTTTTTTATATTTTGCTTTTAATTTTGAAGGTTATGGGGGTGCACTTGCTTGTCGCAGGAACAAAAGCCAGCAATGTTCCTGTGATGAGCATAAAACCCTTACTCTCATTCCTGACTAATTACCAAAAATAAACATAAGGGTCTTATTTCAGCGACATCATGTGACATCACACATTTATTAATGCACTCCTAGTTAAAAGTAAATTAAAATGGATCCAAATATCTTAAGAACCACGTGGTTACATAAAGTTAATACAATTATAAGTTATGCCCTGATTATTAATATATTTTTCTAGGTACTTGGATAACCTATAGTTCTTAATTCATAAAATGATTAGCATATATGTCCAATTGTTTAGTTAATATATATTTATTTAATTGCTTTTCTTCAACAGAAAACACATGATTTATATACTTCTTATACATGCATTTATCTGATGTTCTGCCTTAGCTCCTCTGCTTCTGTTTACAGATATTTTAGATACAGACATCTTAGATAAATATATTTTACTATAAATTTGCTTTCAAGAGAGAATAAAACCTTCAAGTAATCTCTAGTTCTCAAAGTTATTATACAAATATTTTTCTTAAAAATTTTTAGTTTAGTTGTCGTTGGACACAATATTTGTATTTTTTAATGTTTTTAGGTGGTGCTGAGGATTGAATCCAGTGCACCGCACGTACTAGGTAAGCACCCTACTACTGAGCCACAACCCCAGCTCCTGTATAAACTTTTATAAGATGATAAACAAATATAATTCTATCTTCAGAAATATTCAAGGGCTTTAACTATATTTTCATTGATATTTCTTCTTATCAAAGTACAAAAATTTGTTTAGATTCTAGGTTTTCAAAAATTACTCCAAAGTATAACCAGAAAAAATTCTAAAAGGAAAAGATTCTTCAACTGAGAGGAAGCACACATTGGAGGTCCTAAGAAGAATCAAAAAATCATCTTTGGGTGAAACAAGGTCTTCTAGATTTTAACTTTAAAAGTATTTTCCTAAACCAGAAAATCTTTATATCATTATCTAGACAGATAATATAAAAAGCTAAAACAATTAAAAAAGAGATTTATATGTACTGTACTGACTATCAAAATTTTAACTAATCAACTCAAGAATATTTCAGGCTATTTCCCTAATGTTACTATGCTAATGTGAGCTAACATTTTGTCCATATTTTGACATGATAAAAACCTATTAAAATGTTTTTATTTCCTTTAAGGAAGATCTTTATTGCCCAATGATTCTTACTGTTTAATGTGATAAAAATAAATAAATAAATAAATAAATAAATAAATAAATAAATAAAAGACAAATCCTGTAACCAGGCCTCTGGCCCTGAGCTGGAGCCTCACTGAGATGGCTACATCACTGAGAGAAGTTACCAATCAGGCTCCATGGTAAGATCTGGCAGGGGAGGAAGGGAGGGGAGAACCAGCTCCCCCCTTCTCAGTCGCTGTCCTTGAAGGGTTAACTTGCCCACAACAGTGAAAGACAAAGCTGCTTGTGTGTGAACTTCTGCAGACTGGGAACTTCTGAGCCCCTCCCCTTACATGCTGGGTATAGAGTTCTGAAACTACTGAACTCAAAGTTCAGGGGGATTGATTGATTACACCAAAAGCTGTGCCCTCTGAACCTGGCTATAGACAAATAAAATCTGCTTTTTGTTTGGTGTCTTGCCTGGTCTGTGCCCTGCAGCACTTCCTTTCCAGACAAATGGAGCCACCTTTAGTCATGATTTCTAGCTTCCCACCAACCTCAGTGGACAGAGTTAGTCCCATTACTCCTTTCTCTTGACATGTCTTCCCATTAGCTCCTCTGCTTCAGTTTATTTCTACAAATTAACTACCACCTTTGCTTTCTCATCTACTTTGGGAGTAGTTTAAAGAACTCTTGGGACCTTGCCTGCATTTCACTGCTCATTGCTAGCTACTACCTAACACCTGCACCCCAGCCCTGCACTCCATCAGGCCAAGCGCTGCTGCAGCCAGGGGCCAGGTGGGCAGGGGTGCAGACATGTGCAGCTGCAGGAGCTGGGAAATTCTCTCATGCACCCAACAGAAGCCCAGAAACGACCCACTGCAGAGGCCTCTGGGAAGTGAGGTGTTGGAGACAGAGCGACTTAGCCAGAGGCTGCCCCATTTTCAGATCATGGTTTTTCAGAAAAGAAGTTAAGGCTGGATGCAGTAGCACACACCTGAAATCCCAGTGGCTCTGGGGGCTGAGGCAGGAGGTTCATAAGTTCAAGGTTAGTCTCAGCAATTTAGTTAGACCCTAAGCAACTTGGCAAGACCCTGCCTCAAAATAGAAACTGAACAGGGCTGGGTTGTGGCTCAGTTGTTAAGCACCTCTGAGTTCAACACCTGGTGGAAAAACAAAACAAAACAGTTTAATCTCAGCCCATGGTGACCACTGTCAAGGGGAGGAGAACTGACTTCAGATCAAACCCTCTGATGATTCTGGGAATGCAGGCTTCAGCCCCTGCCTTGGAGCATTCTAACTAATTCTAAATAATTCATTCTAGATGATTCAGCTCTAGTCATGGATGCACCTGGGAGCTACAGGCTACACTTTCATTCAGAATTCCCAGGGATTCTTGACTGTGAAATCTGGTGTTCTGCCCCCACACTGTAACCACAGAGGATCTGAGAGCTCTCCAGGCACCTGGAGGGCCCTGGCAGTGTCACCTGGTGTTCTTCCCACACACTGTAACCACAGAGGACCATGGGGCTGTGTGCCACGTGCTGGTCCAGGCACCTGGAGGACCTTGGCAGTGTCACCTGGTGTTCTGCCCACACAGACCTTAGCACTAAGGACCATGGGGCTGTTTGCCACGTGCTGGTCCAGGTGCCCTGGAGGACCCTGGCAGTGTCACCTGGTGTTCTGCCCACACAGACCTTAGCACTGAGGACCATGGGTCTGTTTGCCACGTGCTGGTCCAGATGCCCTGGAGGACTCTGGCAGTGGCATCTAGTTTTCCTCCCACACAGCCCTGCCATAGAGGACCATAGAGCTCTTTGCCCCACACTGGTCCAAGCACCTGAAGGACCCTGGCAGTGTCACCTGGTGTTCTGCCCACACACCCTAGCCACAGAGGACCTGAGAGCTGTGTGCCACATGCTGGCATCTGGAAGACCCTGGCAGTGTAGTCAGGTGTTTTGGCCATGCAGGCCTCACCCCAGAAGCCTACAGAGGCTGCAGGTACCACATACTCCAGGATTCTGGCCAGTGCAGTCCAGTATTCTACAATGTGGCCCTCATTGCGAAGTTTCTGTGAGGTGCTATGTGGGGGCCCCTAGGATTCTGGGAAGTGTATTTGGCCCATGCAGCCCTCACCATAGAGGCTCCTGGGAGCTGCTGGGAGCCATCAGCCAAGTAGGTATGACAATTTCCTTGCCAGCGTACCCCCATGTTTCTTTAGTGGAAGGACTCATGGAAATAGGGCATTTTGCAGCGACATTGCATGTAAGGTGACCTTGCTCAAGGACCAGGGCGGATCCGTGTTTAGGGTGTTCTTGGTTTAGGATAATCCGAGTTTAGGGCGTTCCCCATTTAGAATAGGGCATATCCTGCTGCCTGAGTTCCCCTTGAGTTCTCACGGGATTCAGAATATATTTGGGAGACAGAAGCCCAGTGGAGGTGTGGATTTGGGCAGAGAACGTGGATTTCCCCAGAACGTGTTTGAAGAGGCTGGTGTGAGTTCGGGAATAAAGAGTTGCTGTTTGAATCTACAAAGCTGTGAGTGGCTCGTGATTTGTACCCAGCCAGACTGCGGAAGGGAGCTGCAGGCCCCCAAGCACCAGGGACCTTGTAGTGTGGAGTTCTGTTGGTGCAGACCACATTATAGTGGTACCTTAGAACTCTGAGCCCCCAGGAATTCTGGGCATTGTAGTCTGTACTACGCAGGCAGCCCTGACCTCAGAGGTCTGTGGGCCATTGATTATTCTGGGTAATGCAGTCCATGCTATCTAAGTGGATCTCACCATCAAGGCTCCTGGGATCTGCCTGGACACCCCAGATGCTTTTCCCTGAAGACCTCGACAGGAAGGTGTCTGGGCACTCCAGGGCTCAGGGATTCTGGGCAGTGTAGTCTGGCCTTCTGCACAGCCCGCACTGTGAAGGCCTCTGGGACTTGCAGGCTGCACACTCACCTGGACAACCCCTCCCCCAAGGATTCCAGGTAGTACAGTTAAGTTCTCTCCTTCTCCCCACAGAGGACCCTTAGAGCTACAGCCCTTGAGGGTAGTGAGTCATGTAGTTCTGCCAACTCACATCAGAGGGTTCCTGGAGCTAAATTCCCCCTTAGGGTTGTGGGTACTTCAGTCCCAGGGCTGGCTCAGTCATCAAGGAGGGTTCAGGGAGCTGTAGTCCTGAGGATTGTGGGTAATGTAGTGCAGCTCAATTACTATAAAGGATCCTGGGAGCTGCAGCCCCTGAGGATTGTGGGTAATGTAGTGCAGCTCAATTACTATAAAGGATCCTGGGAGCTGCAGCCCCTGAGGATTGTGGGTAATGTAGTGTAGCTCAATTACTATAAAGGATCCTGGGAGCTGCAGCCCCTGAGGATTGTGGGTAATGTAGTGCAGCTCGATTACTACAAAGGATCCTGGGAGCTGCAGCCCCTGAGGATTGTGGGTAATGTAGTGCACCTCAATTACTACAAAGGATCCTGGGAGCTGCAGCCCCTGAGGGTTCTGGGTAATGTAGTGCAGTGTTCATGCTCAATTACTACAAAGGATCCTGGGAGCTGCAGCCCCTGAGGATTGTGGGTAATGTAGTGTAGCTCGATTACTACAAAGGATCCTGGGAGCTGCAGCCCCTGAGGATTGTGGGTAATGTAGTGCACCTCAATTACTACAAAGGATCCTGGGAGCTGCAGCCCCTGAGGGTTCTGGGTAATGTAGTGCAGTGTTCATGCTCAATTACTACAAAGGATCCTGGGAGCTGCAGCCCCTGAGGGTTCTGGGTAATGTAGTGTAGTGTTCATGCTCAATTACTACAAAGGATCCTGGGAGCTGCAGCCCCTGAGGATTGTGGGTAATGTAGTGCACCTCAATTACTACAAAGGATCCTGGGAGCTGCAGCCCCTGAGGATTCTGGGTAATGTAGTGCAGTGTTCATGCTCAATTACTACAAAGGATCCTGGGAGCTGCAGCCCCTGAGGGTTCTGGGTAATGTAGTACAGTGTTCATGCTCAATTACTATAAAGGATCCTGGGAGCTGCAGCCCCTGAGGATTGTGGGTAATGTAGTGTAGCTCAATTACTATAAAGGATCCTGGGAGCTGCAGCCCCTGAGGATTGTGGGTAATGTAGTGCAGCTCGATTACTACAAAGGATCCTGGGAGCTGCAGCCCCTGAGGATTGTGGGTAATGTAGTGCACCTCAATTACTACAAAGGATCCTGCGAGCTGCAGCCCCTGAGGGTTCTGGGTAATGTAGTGCAGTGTTCATGCTCAATTACTACAAAGGATCCTGGGAGCTGCAGCCCCTGAGGATTGTGGGTAATGTAGTGTAGCTCGATTACTACAAAGGATCCTGGGAGCTGCAGCCCCTGAGGATTGTGGGTAATGTAGTGCACCTCAATTACTACAAAGGATCCTGGGAGCTGCAGCCCCTGAGGGTTCTGGGTAATGTAGTGCAGTGTTCATGCTCAATTACTACAAAGGATCCTGGGAGCTGCAGCCCCTGAGGGTTCTGGGTAATGTAGTGTAGTGTTCATGCTCAATTACTACAAAGGATCCTGGGAGCTGCAGCCCCTGAGGATTGTGGGTAATGTAGTGCACCTCAATTACTACAAAGGATCCTGGGAGCTGCAGCCCCTGAGGATTCTGGGTAATGTAGTGCAGTGTTCATGCTCAATTACTACAAAGGATCCTGGGAGCTGCAGCCCCTGAGGGTTCTGGGTAATGTAGTACAGTGTTCATGCTCAATTACTACAAAGGATCCTGGGAGCCGCAGCCCCTGAGGGTTCTGGTTAATGTAGTGCAGTGTTCATGCTCAATTACTACAAAGGATCCTGGGAGCCGCAGCCCCTAAGGGTTCTGGTTAATGTAGTGCAGTGTTCATGCTCAATTACTACAAAGGATCCTGGGAGCCGCAGCCCCTGAGGGTTCTGGGTAATGTAGTGCACCTCAATTACTACAAAGGATCCTGGGAGCTGCAGCCCCTGAGGGTTCTGGGTAATGTAGTGCAGTGTTCATGCTCAATTACTACAAAGGATCCTGGGAGCTGCAGCCCCTGAGGATTGTGGGTAATGTAGTGTAGCTCGATTACTACAAAGGATCCTGGGAGCTGTAGCCCCTGAGGATTGTGGGTAATGTAGTGCACCTCAATTACTACAAAGGATCCTGGGAGCTGCAGCCCCTGAGGATTGTGGGTAATGTAGTACAGCTCAATTACTACAAAGGATCCTGCGAGCTTCAGCCCCTGAGGATTGTGGGTAATGTAGTGCACCTCAATTACTACAAAGGATCCTGGGAGCTGCAGCCCCTGAGGGTTCTGGGTAATGTAGTGCAGTGTTCATGGTCAATTACTACAAAGGATCCTGGGAGCTGCAGCCCCTGAGGGTTCTGGGTAATGTAGTGCAGTGTTCATGCTCAATTACTAAAAAGGATCCTGGGAGCTGCAGCCCCTGAGGATTGTGGGTAATGTAGTGCAGCTCGATTACTACAAAGGATCCTGGGAGCTGCAGTCCCTGAGGATTGTGGGTAATGTAGTGCACCTCAATTACTACAAAGGATCCTGGGAGCTGCAGCCCCTGAGGGTTCTGGGTAATGTAGTGCAGTGTTCATGCTCAATTACTACAAAGGATTCTGGGAGCTGCAGCCCCTGAGGGTTCTGGGTATTGCAGTGCAGTGTTCATGCTCAATTACTACAAAGGATCCTGGGAGCTGCAGCCCCTGAGGATTGTGGGTAATGTAGTGCACCTCAATTACTACAAAGGATCCTGGGAGCTGCAGCCCCTGAGGATTCTGGGTAATGTAGTGCAGTGTTCATGCTCAATTACTACAAAGGATCCTGGGAGCCGCAGCCCCTGAGGGTTCTGGGTAATGTAGTACAGTGTTCATGCTCAATTACTACAAAGGATCCTGGGAGCCGCAGCCCCTGAGGGTTCTGGGTAATGTAGTGCAGTGTTCATGCTCAATTACTCCAAAGGATCCTGGGAGCTGCAGCCCCTGAGGATTGTGGGTAATGTAGTGCACCTCAATTACTACAAAGGATCCTGGGAGCCGTAGCCCCTGAGGATTCTGGGTAATGTAGTGCAGTGTTCATGCTCAATTACTACAAAGGATTCTGGGAGCTACAGCCCCTGAGGATTGTGGTTAATGTAGTGCACCTCAATTACTACAAAGGATCCTGGGAGCTGCAGCCCCTGAGGATTGTGGGTAATGTAGTGCAGCTCAATTACTACAAAGGATCCTGGGAGCTGCAGCCCCTGAGGATTGTGGGTAATGTAGTGCACCTCAATTACTACAAACTATCCTGGGAGCTGCAGCTCCTGAGGATTGTGGGTAATGTAGTACAGCTCAATTACTACAAAGGATCCTGCGAGCTGCAGCCCCTGAGGATTGTGGGTAATGTAGTGCACCTCAATTACTACAAAGGATCCTGGGAGCTGCAGCCCCTGAGGGTTCTGGGTAATGTAGTGCAGTGTTCATGCTCAATTACTACAAAGGATCCTGGGAGCTGCAGCCCCTGAGGATTGTGGGTAATGTAGTGCACCTCAATTACTACAAAGGATCCTGGGAGCTGCAGCCCCTGAGGGTTCTGGGTAATGTAGTGCAGTGTTCATGCTCAATTACTACAAAGGATGCTGGGAGCCACAGCCCCTGAGGGTTCTGGGTAATGTTGTGCAGTGTTCATGCTCAATTACTACAAAGGATCCTGGGAGCTGCAGCCCCTGAGGATTGTGGGTAATGTAGTGCACCTCAATTACTACAAAGGATCCTGGGAGCTGCAGCCCCTGAGGGTTCTGGGTAATGTAGTGCAGTGTTCATGCTCAATTACTACAAAGGATCCTGGGAGCCGCAGCCCCTGAGGGTTCTGGGTAATGTAGTACAGTGTTCATGCTCAATTACTACAAAGGATCCTGGGAGCCGCAGCCCCTAAGGGTTCTGGTTAATGTAGTGCAGTGTTCATGCTCAATTACTACAAAGGATCCTGGGAGCCGCAGCCCCTGAGGGTTCTGGGTAATGTAGTGCACCTCAATTACTACAAAGGATCCTGGGAGCTGCAGCCCCTGAGGGTTCTGGGTAATGTAGTGCAGTGTTCATGCTCAATTACTACAAAGGATCCTGGGAGCTGCAGCCCCTGAGGATTGTGGGTAATGTAGTGCACCTCAATTACTACAAAGGATCCTGGGAGCCGCAGCCCCTGAGGATTCTGGGTAATGTAGTGCAGTGTTCATGCTCAATTACTACAAAGGATCCTGGGAGCTGCAGCCCCTGAGGGTTCTGGGTAATGTAGTACAGTGTTCATGCTCAATTACTACAAAGGATCCTGGGAGCCGCAGCCCCTGAGGATTCTGGGTAATGTAGTACAGTGTTCATGCTCAATTACTACAAAGGATCCTGGGAGCCGCAGCCCCTGAGGGTTCTGGGTAAGGTAGGGTAGGTTTGGCCTGTACAGCCCTGCTGGGAGGACCACAGGAGCTGCAGACCCCTTGCTTTCCCTGGTTCCCTAGAGTTTCCAGGTAATGCTCTACCCACACAACCCTCACCACAGAAACTCTGGGAGTTACCGGGTTTGCAGGGATCCCCAGGGATTCTGAGCACTGAAGCCTGGTGTTCTGCCCTTGCAGCCCTGCCCCCAGAGGTTCCTAGGAACAGCAGGCATCCAAGGGTAATGGGTAGCACAGTTTGTCATTTTGTCAGTACAGCCATCACTCCAGAGGTCCCTGCAAGCTGCAGGTCCCCGAGAGTGATGGATACTGCCTTCTGTCATGTGACCTATGCTGCCCTCACTGCAAAGGGCTCTGGTGACAGCAGGCCCTAAAGGATTCTAGGTAGGACAGCCACCATAACCTTCGCAGCTCTCACCCCAGAGTCTCCTGGGAGCTGCTGGCTGCATTCCCACAAAACACCCGGGGACTCTGGGCACTGCAGTCCAGCATTCTGCTGCTCACACCCACCTAGGCCCCTGGGAGCTTTGGGCCACGTGCTTGCCCTGGTACACTGAGGATTCTGGGCAGCATATCCCAGCGACTGCCCGCCCAGTCAAGAATCCTCCACAAAGGCCTCTGGGGTCTGCAGGCCACACAGTTGCCAGGAGCCCCCATCATTCTGGGTAGTAGTGGTCTGTCATGCAGTTCTCACCAGAGGCTCCTGGGAACTGTGGGCCCTGAGGATTCTAGGCACTGCTGTCCAGCATTCTGCCCACAGGCCCCTCAGAGCTTGTGGCCCTGGTACCCCAAGTATTATGGGTACTTCAGCCAAGAAACTACCCACACAGCCATCCCCACTGTGGGACTGGCCAGAGGGCCCACCCCACTGGGAACAGACTCCCCCAGCAAACCCCAGCATCATCCGGTTTCTTCTAAAAAATTGTAGTCACGTAATGGAAAGAAGTCTTTAATACAGCCACAGTTGAAAATAATCGTAATTCTTTAATATCTAACACCCAACTGATACGCAGATTTCTCCAGCTATTTCCAATAGACTTTAGACAATGACAGATGAGGTTCTAATGGGAGCATGCAGTGCACGGGATCGATACATCTGAAGTCCTCCTTTACTTGTGGTTGGTTCACACTGTAGATCTTCAAGTCTGTGTCTTGCTTCTTCGTTTGGTTTCATCTCAGAGCTCCTGGGACGGAGCACTCCACCCCTGGTCTAGAACCCCACCACAAGGTCCTTCTTGTAACCGACACAAATGCAATATTTACACTTAACATAACTTTGAATTTTAACACATCAACTTCTCATTATTTCTCAAGTACTTAAACTTATAAGAAAATTTAGTCATTAAAACATGAATAAGAAAAAAAAAAAAACATGAATAAGAGCAAGCAATGAGGTCCCCTCAGGCCCCAGTGGGACTCCAGGCACTGGGCCTCCCTGCACCATCCTGAGTGGCCATCTAGGTTTCTCCTGTGTCCTTGCATTTCTCCCCAAAATACACTCAGGCCACACAAAACACACTGAAGGGACATAATGACGAGCAGCCAATGCCTCAGTGAGGAAAACTGTTGTAAAAGAAGTTCTGCTGAAATATTACCTGGGAAAGCAAAGGACATGAAAGAACTTCTTCCTCAGCCCACCAGGCAGTGCCCAGGAAGCTTCTTCCTCATGTTTTCCTCACCTGGACCTCGGTCATCCTGAATCCACAGTGGAGTCTCCATGGGTAGGTGCCGAGGAGAAGGAAGCCTTGGTCCCCACCTTAGGCAGAGTCCCCAGGCATCCCCAGGCCGTGGTGTCTCTCCACATGTGTCCCCAGGATAAGGAAGCCCTGGTCCCCACCTTAGACATATCCCCCAGGCATCCCCAGGCCATGGTGTCTCCCCAAGAGGGTCCCCAGGATAAGGAAGCCCTGGACCCCACCTTAGGGCCCCCAGGCATCCCCAGGCCATGGTGTCTCTCCACGTGGGTCCCCAGGATAATGAACTGCTGCTCCCCACCTTAGGGCCCCCAGGCATACCCAGATGTGGCAGCTCCCACCTGGGTCCCCAGGAGAAGGAAACTTGCAGAGGACACAGAACACCACTCCCAAAAGCAGGTGGTGGAGACAGTTATAATGCGCGCCCCCTGCTGGCCGCCATGGGCAGCGCAGGGCGCCGGAGGCTCAGCCTTCAGAGCTGCCTCTGCACACCCTCGTGCCAGTCAACAGAGAAGCTCGGAAATTCATAGTTCTGATGATTTCCGGTCATAGTTTCATCAATCAAAAAGAAAGAGGGATGGGGCGGTATCAGTGGCAAAGCTCTGGCCTAGCACATGTGAGGCACTGGGTTTGATCCTCAGCACTGCATTATATAAATAAGATAAATAAATAAAGACATGCTGTCCATCTACAACTATAAATCTAAAAAGAAAACAAAAATTAGAGCCTTCCTATATCTTGGTCAGAATGGATGGAGATAGAAAGCTGCAAAGTACATGGCCCCTGGGCAAAATTCCACTGATTTCCTATATAGTAGCATCATGTAGAGGAAAGAGTGGAATGTGTAAACTGGAATAAGAGGATTTTAAATGTGTTAACATGTAAAATAGCACCCCCCCAAATTGAAGTACCTGCTTTCAGAAAATCTTGAAACAGTAGAAAGAAATCAAATGCAATATAAATAAATGCAGAGATATTCCTTGTTCAGGTCTCAGTGTCGTTAAGATGAACTTCCTCTGCAGATTCAGTGCATTCCCAGTGAAATTCCCAGCAAGCTGTTTCTGAACCTAGGATCCAGACGCACCTCAAGAAGACACACAACTGCAGCCCAGAACCTGTCAAAATACTCCAGAGACTTGCGTTCACAATGCGAAACTGCAAAACCCTAGAAGATGTGCATGACCACATGCTCCCTCTGTCTGCAGCCAGGCTCCTCCTAGGCTGCTCCTGGCTCCTCTTCTGGTTTCCTCCAATCTGCAGCCTCAGACAGGGATAGGGGTGTGTGCACGTATGGAAAGGCACGCAGAGGTGCATGGGATGGCTAGGGACTCTGTGTGTTTCCTGGGGGGCTGAGGACGGGCACTCCCCATGGCAGCCAAAGGCAGAGAGGTCACTGCCTCTGCCCTCTAGAGTCTGGGGTGAGGGGGCTTCCTGGTGGGGGATGCATGAGCCCAGACCTCCTGAGGCAGGTAGGCAGATGGTGTTCCCCCAAGTCCACACACCTGCTGGAAGCAAATCCCCTGAGCTCAGGGACTCAGCTCAGTTTGTGCCTCATGTGCAACACCCCCACCTCCACCTCGTCCCTCAAAACAACTGCCTGAGGAAAGCTCAAGGCTTCCAAGAAAACTTACTATATCCTGGCCAACACCTGAGGACAGGCCCCAACCTCCCTTTCTCCATCATTTAATAGAAAGGACTTGCAATTGACAACATGCACCTCTTGCAACTCAGAGGGGCTCAGAGCCTGAGAGCCATTACCTCGAAATACAATCATCCAGCAGGACAGGTTCTCTCTCCCAGTCTCTGGGGGAAGACAGAATTCTTAGACCACTGCCACCGACACAGCTGGCCTAACCGCGTTCACAACGACTGACTCTACTTCTTACTTCACCGAGCCCCAAGCTGAACTCTTCCCTCCTTCCCCCTTTATTATGCCCAAATCACCTCTGTGCAGACCATAATGGAACGGCTCTTTCCTCTACCCTCAGTAGCTACCTAGTGAAATCTGACCCACTGCTACATCTGATGTCCAGTTGTACCCATCGGTGACATCACAGACGTGGACATCATCTGATATCCAGCTGTACCCATTGGTGACATCACAGATGTGGACATCATCTGATGTCCAGCTGTACCCATCGGTGACATCACAGACGTGGACATCATATGATGTCCAGTTGTACCCATCGGTGACATCACAGACTTGGACATCATCTGAAGTCCAGCTGTACCCATCGATGACATCACAGATGTGGACATCATATGATGTCCAGCTATAACCATCGGGACATCACAGACGTGGACATCATCTGATGCCCAGTTGTACCCATCGATGACATCACTGCAGTGGACGTTCAGGAGGAGAGTTAAGGAGACCACCTTCCTAAGCGCCATCCTCTGCACTCGGCCCCTCCAGCACAGCTGCAGCCCGTGGAGCAGGCAGAGGAAAGAACACGCCTGTCCCAGTCAGCCCTGGGTGGCCACCTGCCGCTGGCCAGCACTCCACACAGCACACCAGACTCCCACCTCTGTGCCCAACTGTGGGAGGCAGGAAACCCAAGCTGCCGGCAGCAGAGGCCCCTGCAGAAGAGGGCCCCAGGCATTCTGGGCATTGCAGTCCAGTATCCTGCCCGGGAAGCCCTCGTCGTGATGGCCCCTGGAGCATTCTGGGTATTGCAATCCAGCATCCTGCCCACACAACCCTCACCATGATGCCCCACCTGGAAGCCGAGGACCCTGAGCATTCTGGGTAGTCTAGTCCAGAGGTCCGCCCTCACAGCCCTCACCATGGTGCCCCACCTCCTGGAAGCCGAGGGCCCCAAGCATTCTGGGTAGTGTAGTCCAGAGGTCTGCCCACGCAACCCTCACCATGATGGCCCCTGGAGCATTCTGGGTATTGCAGTCCAGCATCCTGCCCACGCAATCCTCACCATGATGCCCCCACTCCTGGAAGCTGAGGGCCCCGAGCATTCTGGGTAGTGTAGTCCAGAGGTAGGTCCACGCAACCCTCACCATGATGCCCCCATCCTGGAAGCCGAGGGTCATTAGCATTCTGGCTAGTGTAGTCCAGAGGTCGGCCCATGCAACTCCCACCGTGATGCCTCTCCCCGTAAGCCACAGCCCGATCATTCTGGGTAGTGTACTCCAGAGGTCTGCCCATACAACCCTCACCGTGATTGCCCCATGTCCTGGAAGCCAAGGACCCTGAGCATTGTGGGTAGTGTAGTCCAGAGGTCTTCCCACGCAACGCTTATGGTGATTTCCCCCCCCCCCCGCTTCCTGAAAGTCGGGGGCCCCAAGCATTCTAGGTAGTGTAGTCCAGAGGTCTGCTCATACAACCCTCACCGTGATTGCCCCACGTTTTGGAAGCCAAGGACCCTGAGCATTGTGGGTAGTGTAGTCCAGAGGTTTTCCCACGCAACCCTTATGGTGATTTCCCCCCTTTCCTGGAAGTCGAGGGGGAGCAAGCATTCTGGGTAGTGTAGTCCAGAGGTCTGCTCATGTAACCATTACGTGATGGCCCTCCCGGGAAGCCGGGGGCCATTCGCATTCTGGGTAGTGTAGTCCAGAGGTCTGTCCACGCAGCTCTCACCAAGATGGACTCCCTCCCCCGCCAAGCAGCAGGCCCCCCTGGGATTCTGGGTAGTGTATTGGCGCTCTGCGGTGTCACTACAGATACCCTGGGCAGCTGCGGGCGGGAGGACTCTGGATATTGTAGTCAAGGGTTCTCCTATTCAGCCCCCAATACAGAGGATCTGTCGACCCCTCAGCTGTGTCCATAACAATCCTCCTGGCCCCTCCTGGTGTACACTAAGGGGAGCTGCACCCCACGAATGGGACACCAGGTGGGACCTACTGGGAGTTCCGTAAAAATTGGTCACACAGGTGGGCCCCCAGGTGCTGGGCAGCGGGCAGGAGCCATGCTGTCTCGAGG
Organism: Callospermophilus lateralis; assembly: GCF_048772815.1. Lineage (NCBI taxonomy): Eukaryota > Metazoa > Chordata > Mammalia > Rodentia > Sciuridae > Callospermophilus > Callospermophilus lateralis. Next base: position 66,379,828 of record NC_135322.1, on the reverse strand, counting down.
GACCTGTGATGAGGGGGGATGACCCCTGGCCTTGCCATACTAGCCCAAGGTCATCATGCATTCCAGGGTGGCTGCTACCAGGCAGGACAGAAGCTGCAGGCCAAGAATGTTGACATCCCAGTGACACTTGTGTTCCCTGGAGATAAGGGGGACAGGCCTGGACCCTCAGGGCTCCTGCCCCCTCATCTGCCTGGGGGCTAAGCTCTGAGGGGACCAACAACCCAGGCATATAGAGGGGAACCTGGGGTCTGGGAGATCAAGGCCCCTGGCCTGAGCTCAGAGGGACTCGAGAGGGGAGAGCGGGGGTCCCCAGTGGAGGCAATGGAGGGACACTGGTCCCTGTTGTTTAGGTACTTGTCAGCTCATTGCTCTGGCTCAGCAACTCCACCAGCCTGCACCCAGCCTGCCTCCTGGGCAGTGGGCAGTGTTTCCTCATCACAGCTGGTTGGACACAGGGCTGGCTCCTGTGTGCACAGGCCCTCAGGTCCCCTGGGAGAGTGGGTGGTGGGACATGGGATCAGATATTGGGGTGAGCAGATGCCACCAGGGGAGGGGGGAGGGGGGAGGGAGAGGAAGCTGATCAATAACGGGGTGATGGGACATTATGGGGAACGGGTGGTCAGATATAGGGTGGTGAGACATCACCGAGTGTGTACGGAGAAACCCGAGAGACAACGCGAAGGGCCCAGGGAGATGGAAGTGCAGAGACTTCACGAAGAGAGCCAAGTGTGTACAGAGAAACCCGAGAGACAACGCGAAGAGCCGAGGGCGGCTGAAGTGCGGAGACTTGGCGAAGAGAGCCAAGTGGCCTCGGAAGGGCCGAGTGTGTACGGAAAGGGCCGAGGGTCCAGGGCAGAGTGCAAAAAGGGGACCCAAAGAGCCGATGTTGGCAGGGAGTAGTCGAGGGCCAAAGAACCGGTTCAGGGGCGGCGCAGAGTGTCCAGGTCCTGAGTGGACGGCGGCGGGCCACGCAGAGGGCACCAGGAGGGCCAGAGGCGGTGGATGGGCGGGGGCGGTCGGTAGGGAGGGGAGCGGGGCGGTGGGAGGTGCTCTGGGTCCGGCGGGGAGTGGGGGCGGCGCAGGCTTGGAGGAGGGAGGCCCTGGAGGACGCTGGGGTCCGGAGTGGCCGGCGGGGCAGAGCCTGGGGCGAAAGGGCGCATCGGGGGAGGGCCTGGGGCGGGGCAGTAGGGCCTTCAGCGGGGACCTCCTAGGGTCAGCCCAGGTCAGGGGTAGCCTGAGAACAGCCAGAGGAACACCACTTTCACTTCTGTGGTCAGTGTGGGGAAGAGGACACGTGGGAGCCTGTGTCCCTCAGGAAGCCTCCCTGCAGAAGTACCCAGCCCGACACCCCTCCGATCTGATGGAGTCCAGGGCACAGAGCCTGAAGAGTCCTGGCAGGGATGGGGTCTTGAATGTACCCAGGCTGCGTCCTCCCCCAGTCAGCACTTGGGACACACCATCCTCCTCCAGTCTACACTGCAGACACAGGGTCCTCCTCCAGTCTACACTCGGGACACAGTGTCCTTCTCCAGTCTACACTGAGGACCCAGGGTCCTCCTCCAGCCTACATTCTGACACAGTGTCCTCCTCCAGCCTACATTCGGACACAGTGTCCTCCTCCAGTCTATACTCGCAACACGGTGTCCTCCTCCAATCTACACTCGGAACACAGTGTCCTCCTCCAGCCTTCACTGGGGACACAGTGTCCTCCTCCAGCCTACAGTCAGACACAGGGTCCTCCTCGAGCCTACACTTGGGACACAGTGTCCTCCTCCAACCTACACTGGGGACACAGTGTCCTCCTCCAGCCTACAGTCAGACACAGGGTCCTCCTCCAGCCTACATTCGAACACAGTGTCCTCCTCCAGCCTACACTCGGACACAGTGTCCTCCTCCAGCCTACATTCGGACACAGTGTCCTCCTCCAGTCTATACTCGCAACACGGTGTCCTCCTCCAATCTACACTTGGAACACAGTGTCCTCCTCCAGCCTACACTGGGGACACAGTGTCCTCCTCCAGCCTATAGTCAGACACAGGGTCCTCCTCCAGCCTACACTGGGGACACAGTGTCCTCCTCCAGCCTACAGTCAGACACAGGGTCCTCCTCCAGCCTACACTGGGGACACAGTGTCCTCCTCCAGCCTACAGTCAGACACAGGGTCCTCCTCCAGCCTACACTGGGGACACAGTGTCCTCCTCCTGTCTACACTGGGGACACAGTGTCCTCCTCCAGCCCACACTTGGGACACAGTGTCCTCTGCAGTATACACACTGGACACCTCATCCTCCTCAGTGACCTTGGCTTCCCATGAGAGTGACCAGGAGGAGCGCGTGTGTGCACACCCCAGAAGTAGACAAGGCACTTCCCTTGGAGGACACCTGTATTCAAGGCTGCCCAGTGGAGGAGGCCCCCGCCTCCAGCCCTGTCTGTGGACTCTCCATTCAGAACTTAGACTTGCCCTAGCAACAAAGGTACCTGGCCCACAAACCCAGCTAAGACTCAATTCCCCTTTTCCTGGCCCACGCGGGAAGGACTCAGCCCTACTCAGGTCCTCAAGCCCTGGGAAGGGCCCTGTTGGCTCCCCAGGCTGCCTGCCACCTATGCAGGTGTAACAGGTGAAGGGTCTCGAAATGAGCTCCTCCTGGACATGGGGCCCTCATGCAATGCCACTGTGCTCCCAAGAGAGAAAGGGGGAACACAGACACAGAGGAGGAGCCACATGGAGATGGAGGAAGAGACTGGAGCGAGGGGCCACCAGCCCAGGGCCACCTGGAGCCCCAGGAGCTGGAGAGGCAGAAGGAGCCTCCCTGGAGCCTGTGGAGGGAGCTGGACACCATTGTAAGAGGCAGGTCCTGTCCACATCTTGACCCCAGAACCTGTGAGTGGGACCTTGTGTGGAAACAGGGTCTTTGCAGAGGTCGTTAGTGAAGGGTCCTGAGATGGGCTCCTCCTGGGTCAGGGAGCCTTCATGCAATGGCCATGTCCTTAAAACAGAAGAGGGGACAGACTCAAAGGAGGAGCCACGTGGAAGATGCATTTCCAGTTAAGGCCCCAGGTTGGTGGTCACTGGCTTCAGCAGACCCTCTGCTGTGTGGGTCTCATGAAGCAGATGGACCCTGCTGCAGCGGTCACCAGGAGCTGTGTGACACGGTCTGGACGAATGACCATGGAGGAGCTGGTGTCTTTGGGGTCCTTCCTGTTGTCACATGTGGGCATCCCACCTCAGGTGCTGCACAAGCCCCCTGTGCAGAGGGCCATGGGGACCCTCCCCTCATGCTGACGGGGCCTCACTGCTTCTGAATCTCAGTTTTGATGTGAAGTCAGGGCTGATGTCCGGGGTCACTACCAACTAGACCAGAGGGCCCCGAACACCCAGTGCCCACCCTGGGGGCTGCCCTCTACCTGATGATCTTGTGCTGTGTACCCCAGGCCCCTTGGCCAGACTGACTCAGGTGGGTCAGAGGTCAGCTCTGCAACAGGTGGGGACCCTCAGTAGTGTAGCAGGACTGAGCAGGGACAGGGAGGGAGGGGTACAGGGGGTGTGAGCAGGGAGAGGGAGGGAGGGGTACAGGGGCTGTGAGCAGGGGCAGGGACAGGGAGGGAGGGGTGCAGGGGGTGTGAGTAGGGAGAGGGAGGGAGGGGTACAGGGGCCTGTGAGCAGGGAGAGGGAGGAAGGGGTACAGAAGCAGGGAGAGGGAGGGAGGGGTACAGGGGGTGTGAGCAGGGACAGGGAGGGAGGGGTACAGGGGCCTGTGAGCAGGAAGAGGAAGGGAGGGGTACAGGGGGATGTGAGCAGGGAGAGGGAGGGAGGGGTACAGGGGGGTGTGAGTAGGGAGAGGGAGGGAGGGGTACAGGGGCCTGTGAGCAGGAAGAGGGAGGGAGGGGTACAGGGGCAGGGAGAGGGAGGGAGGGGTACAGGGCCTGTGAGCAGGGAGAGGGAGGGAGGGGTACAGGGGGTGTGAGCAGGGACAGGGAGGGAGGGGTACAGGGGCCTGTGAGCAGGAAGAGGAAGGGAGGGGTACAGGGGGATGTGAGCAGGGAGAGGGAGGGAGGGGTACAGGGGCAGGGAGAGGGAGGGAGGGGTACAGGGGGTGTGAGCAGTGATAGGGAGGGAGGGGTACAGGGGGTGTGAGCAGGGACAGGGAGGGAGGGGTACAGGGGCCTGTGAGCAGGAAGAGGAAGGGAGGGGTACAGGGGGATGTGAGCAGGGAGAGGGAGGGAGGGGTACAGGGGGTGTGAGCAGGGAGAGGAAGGGAGGGGTATAGGGGGGTGTGAGCAGGGAGAGGGAGGGAGGGGTACAGGGCATGTGAGCAGGGAGAGGGAGGGAGGGGTACAGGGGGTGTGAGCAGGGAGAGGGAGGGAGGGGTACAGGGGGTGTGAGCAGGGAGAGGAAGGGAGGGGTACAGGGGGGTGTGAGCAGGGAGAGGGAGGGAGGGGTACAGGGGGGTGTGAGTAGGGAGAGGGAGGGAGGGGTACAGGGGGTGTGAGCAGTGATAGGGAGGGAGGGGTACAGGGGGGTGTGAGCAGGGAGAGGGAGGGAGGGGTACAGGGCATGTGAGCAGGGAGAGGGAGGGAGGGGTACAAGGGGTGTGAGCAGGGACAGGGAGGGAGGGGTACAGGGGGTGTGAGCAGGGAGAGGGAGGGAGGGGTACAGGGGGGTGTGAGCAGGGAGGGGGGAGGGAGGGGTACAGGGGTCTGTGAGCAGGGATGGGTGGGTGGGTGCCCCAATTCCCTCTACACGCAGATGACCTTCCACTGGGCACCCCACCCCACAGCTGCCATGGTCACCCCAGGTCTACAGGATGCAGGGTTCCAGTCTCTCCATATGAGAGCCCCCTCTTTCCCCCAGAAGCTCTCCTGGGACTATGGGGGTCATGCCTTTGGGGCAGGGTCTCCCAGAGACTCTCTTCTGGTTAGGGAGGTCCTTGCTGCCCAGGGCATGAGTTCTGTGGCCCGCTGATGTCAGTGTCCACATCCACTGCCGGCCCTGGGAATGCAAAAGGCCCTCTGCTGCCTGATAGGTAGGGATGCGGACAGGGAGGTGACCTGGAGGGTCTTGGGGCCCAAGGAGTCAGCAGGGTGCTGAGAAGAGGGGCAGATGGAGAAGGGACAGAGGGGACAGGGAGACAACTGGAGTGATGAGGACCCAAGCTTAGGGCCTGGGGTCCTGGGTGGGGGGAGATGCAGGAAGGAGCTTCCCAGGACCCTGCAGAGGACTGCCTGCCCTTCAGGACCCCAGCCCCAGAGATGTGGACTAGAGGCAGGAGGTGCTCTGAGCCCCGAGGGTGTAGGGCTGACGGAGGCCAGCAGGAGGCGCAGGGAGTCTTCTGAGCATCAGCGCCGCTGTCTGCCTTGAGGCAGGGACTGGGTCCATCCCATGCTGACACACAGGGCAGGTGAGCAGTGCAGGGTGTAGGGCTGACGGCGGCCAGCAGGAGGCGCAGGGAGTCTTCTGAGCATCAGCGCCGCTGTCTGCCTTGAGGCAGGGACTGGGTCCATCCCATGGTGACACACAGGGCAGGTGAGCAGGGCGGGGCTGTCCTGGTCCTGCCGGCGCTGGACACACAGGGCAGGTGGGCGGGGCTGTCCTGGTCCTGCCCGAACTGGACACACCAGGCAGGTGAGCCGGGCAGTCTGATGAACAGGTGCTCATGGAAGGTGACCTTGACACAGACTCAGGGCTGTGACGTGGGCAGCGGCAGGACCCAGAGTCACTCAGGAGAGGCTCAGGCCGCAGCCTGGGGAAGAAGTCAGCCTGTCACTTGCGGGAGAGGAAAGTGCTCCTGCGGGACCCTGAGGCCCAGCCAGGGCTCATGAGGGACATGGAGTGCTGGGCGCAGGAGGAGAGAGGCTCAGGCCCTGGGCTGCGGGATTTGGTGATGGAGGAGCCCTGAGCCTCTCTCTCAGGGAGACGTCTGTCCCCAGGCAGACCACAGCCTGAGCCCCACCTTGCCCCTGTGCCTCTCCCAGGAAGCAGCCTAAGGCCAGCTGACCCGAGGCTCTGGCAGACCCAGGGTGCTTTCCTGTCACAGGGTCCCTGGGCGACAACCCCAGTCAGGAAGGAGTTGGGACGGGGGGTGCTCAGCTGAGCCCCAGAGGGGGCCACTCCTAGACAGGAGACGTGATAAAGCAGTGCCACCACTCACAGACCCAAAGAGAGGAGGGCAGGGTCTCATGCTCTGGACAGAGGGAGCCAGCTGACCCACCAGGGGGCAGGGGGCATGACCCCAGGACCTAGGCCTGTGTTGGGGTCCAGCGAGTCACTCCAGCAGGTCTCCCACAGGGAGTACCGCCTGGTGGGCTCACCACAAGCACACAGGTCATTGCACCTCCCAAGATGCCTCAGGGCCATCACGGCTTCAATGGACAGCAAAGTGGGTCCTGGGGCCAGCAGGCTGGGTCCAGCAAACTATCTCCAGCTGTCCCACAGGGAGGAAGGAGTGTCACCAGGAGGGTGAGAACTGGACACTGTCCATGTGACTGAGCCCTGCTCTGGTCGGGGAGCCCACCCCATGCCAGCAGGGTCGCAGCAGGACATCAGAGGAGTCACTATAGGGGACACAGGCTCACACTGACTTGGCACAAGGCTCCTGCTCTGGGGGAGCAGACGGGGAGAGGGTGGTGCCAGGGAGACCTAGTTGAAGAGGCTCCCAAACCCAGGGGTCTGCAGAGCTGAGCAGAGGGGAGGGGGGGAAGAGCCCCAGGGCCCAGGGAGCTGCAGAGCTGAGAAGGGGGGAGGGGGGAAGGAGCCCCAGGGCCCAGGGAGCTGCAGAACTGAGCAGGAAGGAGCCCCAGGGCCCAGGGAGCTGCAGAGCTGAGAAGGGGGGGGGGAAGGAGCCTGGGGGACAGGACATCTGGAAGGCTGGGATGAGGGGCCAACTTTGGATGCAATTTCATGGCCCTGTTAGTGTCCTGCGCTTGGAAACAAAGAGTCACAGGGGCTTAAACCATTTCGCCAGTCCAGTGGGATCTTCTCCCCCAGCCTTGGAGGCCAGAAGGCTGAGAGGAGGGGTCACAGGGCTTAGCTCCCTCCACAGGCTCCAGGCAGGACTTGTCCAGCTACAGAGGGAACTTTACAGATGGCGGGAGTGCCAAGGTGGCCCTTCAGCACTTGGCCAGTGCAGGGGAACACTGGGGCTGATGTAGGAAATGACCACAAACCAGCAGTTGAAAACCACAGGAACCTGTCCTTTGCCAGCCCTGGAGGGCAGAGGCCAAGGCCAGGGGCCCCAGGCTGAGATCCCTGCACAGACTCCTGGTGGCCCCTCTCTGCATTCTCTGCTTCCGTCTCCATATGGCTACTCCTCTGTGCCTGTGTCCCCTCCTCTGTCTCTAGTGAGGACACGGCCATTGCATGAGGGCCACCTGACCCAGGATGGTGTCATGTTGTGATCATTACCTAATTACATCTGCTGAGACCCTACATGCAAAAGAAGCCCTACCCGAGGTCCCAGTGCACTTGGGGTGCTATTCAGCCCACTGGGGTAGGACATGGGGAGGCATCCCAGGTGGGGAAGAGGAAGGCAGGTGATTGACAGGAGGAGGAAGGCAGGGGAGCAGGGGCGAGTGGGCCAGCCCATGTGGGATGCCTGATAGACTTCCAAGCAGGGTGCTGGGCACGGAGTCCCGTCTGGGAGCCCATGTGTTCTCATCTACAAACGGGGGAGTCATGGGAGGTCAGAGGGTGTAAGTCATGAGACAGATGAGATCATCCGCCCCAGGTGCAGAAGGAAGCTGCCCGGGACTCCAGGCAGGGCCTGGGAACGGGCCAGCATTTGGCAGGTGGAGGACGAGCACAGGTGGACGGCCGGACCACCAGGGAGCGGAGAAGGGTGGGTGCCTGGCGTCCTCTTGTGGGGTCACAGGGGCATGACAAGCGGTTTGGTGCCAGGGCCCCTGGAATGTGGGAGCAAAGGGCGTGTGGGGCTCTGCGCCCTCACAGTGTGTCTCTGGGAGAGCTAGGTGCTCTGCATGGAGGCCCATCACCCTGCCTGCCCAGCCAAGGGACTGCCTGCCACCCTTGGTTTCTCTCTCCAGACCACTGTACCTTCCCACCAAGCCAAGGCAGCATTGTGTCCTGATGCTCAAGATGTCGTGAGGTCTGACACTGTCCGGCTGCTGTCTGTCCTCGGCTTGAGCATAGAGAGGAGAGCCATGGGGATGGATCAGGGGCCACCTCAGCCATCTTGACCTCAGGGTCCCACATGGCTCCCTAAATATGTCCCCTTAGCTTTGAAGAGTTGCACATCACTGGTGGTCCTGGGAGGTGTCTGCTTCTACAAGAGCCCTGCAGAGTAGGTGTGTGTCCTGCCCACTGTGGCCAGAGAGTGAGTGGACACACCCATGCTGGGGCTGGCTCCAGGGGTAACTGCAGGCTGCCCAGCAGGGGGGCCTGTCCTGTCTTCAAACCCTGAGGGCCAATCAGAAGGACCAGAGGGCCCCTCCCAATCTGGGTGAGAGCCAGGGCTACACACTGACCTCCCCTTGAGCAGGAGCCTTCGGGGTGAGGGGGCGCCCCCTGGCTGCAGCCAGTGCTCCCAAGAGCCCCAGAACCTTTCATGGAGTGGAGGAGCTCCAGGTCCAAGCTCTCCATACATTTTCCTTTAGACCCCCTCCACCCAGGCGGTGGCCTCTCCTGGGCTGTGGGAGCAGGAACCATCCCCCAGCACCCACCTTGGAGGTCTCCCAGACAGGCGCCTGCAGTCCGGGGCCCTAAGGAGCTCTGGGACCAGGGTTGGGGTGAGGATGCTGCCGGGCGCTGGCTGGAACCCAGGAGGAGGAGGTTCCCAAGGGAGTCCTTCACCCACAAGGCAGGTTCTAGCCACAGGGAGGGGACCGTGGAGCCTGGGGTCCTTGGGTTCTGGGGATGGAGCCTGGGGTGTGGAGGAGCTGGGCTCACTTAGCGGCATGGAGACGTGGGTGCGGGGACTCCACCTCCACCACCAGCACCTCTCCTTTCGGGGACGGGGGACGACATGCCTGTGCCAAGCCCTGCTCCACAGCGGGAGGAACCCGTGGCTGGGGGAGTGGCGCCCAGACCATCTCAGAGGGCTGAGGAAGACGGGGGGAGGGGGCGCTGGTGCCTGTGAACGTGTGGGTGACACAGCCAGGTGTGCGAGGCCGGGTCGGGTCAGCAGGTGAAGCTCGGGGGTCAGCAGTCCGTTCTTTACAGGATGCCTGTGAGTAGAGCCCTGCCCAGCGCCCCACGTGCGTGTCCAGGGCTCCCCGTGCCTCCCCTGCGCCCCCTCTGCGCCTGCCCAGTGCCCTCTGTGCCTCCCCAGGGCTCCCCTTCGCCCCCTCTGCGCCTGTCCAGCGCCCCGTGTGCCTGCCCAGGGCTCCCCGTGCCTCCCCTGCCGGGCCAAGCCTGTGCTCCCTGTGAGCCTGCCTGGGTGAGCCCGTGGACCCCCAGTTGCAAGGGGGCGCGCTTCTGCAGTAGGAGAGGAGCACAGTGTCCCGCTGCCCAGGTCAGCGCCTGTGCGAGGGGAGAACCCAGGAGGGCTGGGGAGCCGAATACTCGGCCCTAAGGGGAAGGCTCAGCGATGCCTGGCAGGGCGCTGGCCGCGACCTCGGGGGTCTCTATGGAAGCGAGGTCCCAGGGGCTGCTGCTTCTCCCACTCTAATGCAGAGCGCACGGGCGACTCCTGCAACTGCTACCTTGGCTCTGCAGGACAGAGCAGGTGACATGCCACCGCCTGGGGCTCTGTTGATTTGGGGAAGCACAGAGGGAGGGACGGGGAGGGGAAGGCGGAAGGGAGTCGCCGCCCCCACCTGGTGGAGCCTTCAGCTGGCTGAGGCCAGAGGGCGGTGGAGTCCCAAGAGCTGAGCGAGCAGGACAGGACCAGGGCTGAGGAGCACGTGAGCCGCCCCAGTATGGGAGCCCTGGCCTGCTGGGCCTCCTGGTGCTGTCCAGGAAGGGCTCTGTGAACTGAGTCCCACGGAGCGCAGGGGTATCACAGCAACCCAATTAACAGGAGCATTGAGAAGTGAGCCCTTCTGGGGCAGAGGTCTCCTGGGCGGAGAGGCCAGGGTGTGTGCTCCGGAGCCAGCCACCTGCAGATCGCACCCACCCCAGCCTCTGAGCCGGGCCCACCTGGACCGCGGCTCAGCTTAGCAGCCCCTGCTTCCCAGGCTGTAGGTGGGGGGCCTGGAAGGTGGGGGAGGTGGGCACACTGTGCCACCAGAGGAAAAGGGGGACTCCTGGAACCTTGCCAGGGGGTGCCTCTTCAAGTGACGGGGCACCTGCACGTTCTGTCGACCTCTCGGGTCATGCAGAGTGACATGAGGCACAGAGGAGCCAGGAGGGGCGTGGGCTCGGCCGGCTCCCTCTCTGCATCCCCTTGTCTGCCTGGGTGAGGCTTCATGAGCAGAAGAGGGCTGTCCTTGAGACCACAGGATGTCACACACCCGGGAGCGCCCAGCCTGCACGGTCCAGCAGCCCTCACCTGATGACCAGGAGAATGGGACAGAGAACAGGGCACTCACAGCCCTGTCCTCCTCCCAGGCCATGGCGTCCCCCAGGATCGAGGCTGTCATCCGGGTCAGGCACAGGATGGGGGAGTGTCCCATGTGGGAAGAGGAGACCGGGCAGCTGGTGTTTGTGGACATCAACACCAGGACTGTGTGCTGGTGGAACCCACTCTCTGGGGAGGTGCAGACTTAAGTGGAACTGGGGCCTGCAGATGGTGGAACAAAGGAAGTGGGCCTGGGGGGCTGCAGAGGGTGGGACAAAGGAAGTGGGTCTGGGGGGTGGAGACTTTAGGCCAGAGGAAGTGGGCCTGGGGGACTGCAGATGGTGGAACAAAGGAAGTGGGCCTGGGGGGCTGCAGAGGGTCGGACAAAGGAAGTGGGCCTGGGGGACTGCAGAGGGTGGGACAAAGGAAGTGGGTCTGAGAGGTGGAGACTTTGGGCCAGAGGAAGTGGGCCTGGGGCCTGCAGAACATGGGTCTGAGGAAGTATGGGTCCCCTGGAGATCCAGGTGCTCCTGGGAAGGGAGCTGTGAGACCATCCTATGTGCCCAGGGCCCCGTGTCCCCTGAAGTCCTGGGGCTCGTTTAGCTTTGAAGCTGTCCTGCCTGCTTGTGGACCCATGTCCCTGAGGTCCTAGGGCTCGTTGGTACCTTTGCCACAGGTGTCCAGCATCAGTCGTGGCCTGAGGGTTGCAGGGGCCCAGCCGGGGCACCTGCTTCTTCAGCACCTGTCCCCCTACTCCAGAGCCCCCGAAGTGTGGACTGTCACACCCTGGGCACAGGACAGACCATGGGGTGGGAAGTCCTGGTGTATAGCTATAGTTGGAAGGACCAAAGCCGGGCTTGCTGTCATCCAGGTTAAATCCTGGAAACACTGACTTCCTCCTGGCTGCTGTGTGGAGCCCGCACCTGGCTCTGACCCCGGCTTATGCCACACATGCACTTGTCCTGACTCAGGAGCTAGGGTGGGGGTGACTGTGCATTTTCCAGGCTCATGTGTGTGCATGGACCCACACACCTGGGAGGTACCTGTGTGTCTGTGGGGCTTGCATACCTGTGTGGACTGCTGACCCCTGTGGATTCACACACCTGGGAGGTACCTGTGTGTCTGTGGGGCTTGCACACCTGTGTGGATTGCTGACCCCTGTGGATTCACACACCTGGGAGGTACCTGTGTGTCTGAGAGGCTTGCACACCTGTGTGGATGACGACCCCTGTGGATTCACACACCTGGGAGGTACATGTGTGCCTGTGGGGCTTGCACACTTGTGTGGCTGATGGCCCCTGTGGATTCACACACCTGGGAGGTACCTGTGTGTCTGTGGGGCTTGCACACTTGTGTGGCTGATGACCCCTGTGGATTCACACACCTGGGAGGTACCTGTGTGTCAGAGGGCTTGCACACCTGTGTGGACTGCTGACCCCTGTGGGTTTTCTGAGGAGCAGAAGCAGCACTCTGGGAGCATCCCCCACTCACCCTCCCCCTCCCCAAGGGCAGGTGCCACTGTCCCCCTTGCAGATCAGGGCTGGCCCCAAGTCTGTGTCTGGCCTCAGGCGCCCTCCTGTGGAGCCTGCCCCAGGCCCAGCGTCCTACCCAAGGGCTCAGGGGCACCCGCAGCTCTCACATTGGCACTGACGTGAGGAGAGGCCAGCGCTCTCCACTCCTGCAGTCCTGGTGGCCCTGCAGGCAGGCTTGGCAGCCTCCAGTCCCATCTGGAGGCCCTGTGGTGGCCGTCGTGGGGAGGGGGTGCAGAGAGGTGGTCCACGCAGGCCCAGCAGGACTGGTCCTGTGCTGAGATGTGCTCTGTACCCTGATGGTGCCTCCTGGCGGGAGCCCCGTGGGTGGAGTCTCCTGGAGAAGCAGCAGCCGGGCCACCCTGCTGTCTTCTGTCCTCCCAGGAGACCCTGTTGGCTGTGTGGCTCTGCGTAGAGAGGGCAGCTACGTGGTGGCCTCTGGCACCTGCCTTGGCCTCCTGGACTGGGAGAAGGGGCAGGTGGAGTGGGCGGCTTGGCTGGACAGGGACAAGCCCCACAACAGGTTCAACGACGGGAAGGTGGACCCCGCCGGGAGGTTTGTGGCAGGTGGGCTGCTGAAAGGACTGGCCCAGGCCACCTGCAGAGCCTCCCGTCATGGCGGGTGCCGGCTGGGTGGGGACCTCAGGAGCCCTCCCCAGGCTGCTGGCAAGCGGCCCCCGGGGGCCATGCAGATGCTGGGCAGCCCACAGGTTCCCTCCCGCTCCAAAGCCCATGGCTTCCATGTCATTCTTCCCAGATCCCTGCCCAGAGAGGACCCTGGGAGGGTCGAAGCAGCCAGGGTGGGGCAGTGGCCAGAGGCCATTCACGTGCGGCTAAGGGCCCTGCACCTCTGCCTGAGCAGGACTCTTCCCAGTGGAACATCCCTGGGGTCCCCCCTTCGCCCAGCACAGAGGCTCACTCACAGATGCCGCCTGAGGGCCATCCTGCCTGCTGTCCCCCGACTGAGGGTGACCACAGCTCTGCACAGCGGGTCTGTGTGGGGTGGGCAGGACAGGGTGGGGTGCTGACCACTGACCTTCCACTCTCTCCAGGCACCATGCCAGAGGCGTCCGCCCCAGGAGTGTGGGAGCCGGGGCAGGGCTCCCTGTACACACTCTGTGCTGACCGCTCCATGGTCAGACAGCTGGACGAGCTGGGCATCCCCAACGGGCTGGACTGGTCCCTGGACCATCACACTCTCTACCACGTGGACGGCCTGGACTACTCTGTGCGGTCCTATGACTACGACGTGCAGACTGGAGGCCTGGGTAGGGGCCACCGTTGCTAGCCCCCCATGCCCTCCCCAGAGGAAGGTCTCCATGGCCAGCCCCCACACCCTCCCTGGATGGGGCCACCCTGACCAGCCCCCCCACACACCCTCCCTGGGGTAGGAGCCTCTGTAGTCAGCCCCTCACACCCTCTATGGGTGGGGCCACCATGGTCAGCCCCCATGCCCTACCTGGGTGGGGCCTCCCTGGCCAGCCCAGCACGCCCTCCCTCAGGTATGGGCCTCTGTGGCCAGCCCCCCATACCCTCACTGGGGTAGGAGCCTCCATGGCCAGCTCCCCACATCCTCCCTGAAGTACGGGCCTCCATGGCCAGCCCCATAAGCCCTCACTGGGCGGGACCAACCATGGCCAGCCCCCCATGCCCTTCTTGGGGAGGGCCTTTTATGGCCAGCCCCCCACACCCTCCTGAGTCCCCTCCTGGGGTCCCAGATGCACCACGGGGTCTGTCACTCCCTCACGATGTTGAGGCCACACTATGTCACCCCCTGGTCTGGGCAGTGAGGGGTCACGCGCCTCTGTCTGTCCTGCCGCAGCAAACCCACTACTGGTGTGCCAGCTGGAGCCAGAGCAAGGCATGCCAGATGGGCTGTTCATGGACACCACGGGGAAACTCTGGGTGGCCTGCATTGATGGAGGCAGGGTGATCCGCATGGACGCCGAGACAGGTGTGTGCACAGGGCAGTCGGTCAAGGAGGGGCCATGGGGTGCTCTGTGCCACGGTGTTCAGGGTCCAGGAGTGGGACCACTTGCTTGTCCAGCTACAGGGGGACCTGTGCAGATGGGCAGTGCAGGGAACACAGGGGCTGATGTAGAAAATGACCACAAACCAGCAGTTGAAAACTACAAGACCTTGTCCTCTCCCACCCTGGAGGGTGGAGGCTGGACCAGGGTCACAAGCTGAGCTCCCTGCACAGGCTCCAGGGGGCTCCTCCTGCCTCTCCAGCACCTGGGCTCCAGGTGGCCCTGGGCTGGTGGCCCCTCCCTGCAGTCTCTGCCTCCGTCTCCACGGGGCTCCTCCTCTGGGTCTGTGTCCCCTCCTCTGTCTCTTGGGAGGACACGGCCATTGCATGAGGGCCACCTGACCCAGGAGGAGCCCATCTCAGACCCTTCACTAATGACCTCTGCAGAGACCTGTTCCCACACCAGGTCCCACTCACAGGTTCTGGGGTGCAAATGTGGACAGGACCCACCTCTTACCATGGTGTCCAGTTCCCTCCATGAGCTCCAGAGAGGCTCCTCCTGCCTCTCCAGCTCCTGGGCTCCAGGTGGCCCCTCACTCCAGTCTCTGCCTCTGTCTCCACGGGGCTCCTCCTCTGGGTCTGTGTCCCCTCCTCTGTCTCTTGGGAGGACATGGCCATTGCATGAGGGCCCCCTGACCCAGGAGGAGCCCATCTCAGGACCCTTCACTAACGACCTCTGCAGAGACCCTGTTCCCACACCAGGTCCCACTCACAGGTTCTGGGGTGCAAATGTGGACAGGACCAACCTCTTACAATGTGTCCAGCTCCCCCCAGGAGACTGGCCTCTCCAGCTCCTGGGCTCCAGGTGGCCCTGCTGACCCCTGCAGTCCATGAGGAAGGGCAGACTTGGGGATCAAGTGCTGCAGGTGCCAGGGAGAACCAGCCGGCCCAGGGCCCCACTGGGGAGTGGGCACAGTCAGGCCACCTGGGGTCCAGCAGCAGATGGGTGGCTGGGCTTCAGGGATGTACCTGAGCTTTACTCACAGGGACGCGGCTGTGCACCCCGGAGGTGCCAGTGTCCAGGGTGACGTCCTGCTGTTTCGGGGGGGCTGACTACTCCGATCTGTACGTGACCTCTGCAGCGGACAGCCTGAGTCCAGAGCAGCTGTTGCGGGAGCCGCAGGCAGGACACGTCTTCAAGGTCAGTGGGGTGTCCCTGCCAGGTTCAGCTTGGCTCCGGCCATGTCTGCTCGGCCAGGTGTAACGCATCTTGACCTAGGGGACTGGAGCGGGCTTGGCAGCATCCATGGGGACATCTGTCTTGGAAAACAGCCCTCCCAAGGCCCCATGTGCCCTGCTGTACACAGAGACGTTTACGGGAGGTTTAGGAAGCTGGTGTGGCTGGCACTGCCGTGGCTGGTGCTGCCGGGAGACTCAGCTGTGCCCAGGGACTCACCTCCACCCTCTCCTCCCGCAGGTCCTGGGCCTGGGGGTGAGAGGCCTTGCATCCTGCCACTTCTCTGGCTGAGGAACCCCACCGTCCAATGCAGCTTGAGCCAGGCCTCCATCCCTGAGGTCAGGCCAGGCTCGGCTCTGGCAGGGCACTCCCTGCCTGACCGCTATTCACAGCTGATAATAAATGTGGCCACCTCAACGTCATCTGTGCAGCTGCTGCCCTGGGATGAGGTCCCCCCAGGACTGCCCCATGCTATGTCCAGCGTCACCCAGCTTCAGCTTGTAATGCCCCTGTGTGTTCTCCAAGGTCCCCACAGGTCACCTGCATTCCCCAGAACGTGTGGCCACACTGGTGTCTCTGAGGTTGGCCTCTCTGCCTCCACTTGGTGCTGGGTCACTGAGAGCTGGAACCTGAGCATGGGCTGTAGCTATGCTGGACATGCATGAGTCCATCAGCCAGGGATCAAGCCGGACATCAGCTGCCTTCACAGCAATGGGCGCCCAGCGCCTCTACTTCCAAACAGCCCATTTACCCCTGGAAGGCACCTGCACTCCAGCAGTACCCAGTCCCCTGCCCAGCCCCATCACCTGCCCACTGCCTGTGTCTCGATGGCCTGATGTGGATAGGTCCTGCCCATGGAATCCACACTATGTGACTGTGTCAGCTTCTCTCACCGAGCCCCAGGTCTCAAGGTCCGTCCCACTTGTAGCATGTGTCAGAGCTGAAGTCCTTTTCAGGACTGAGTAATATTCCATCATGTGGATGGACTCGTCCTGTTCCCCATTCCTCCTCAGTGGACAACTGGGTTACTTCTCCTTTCTGACCCTTGTGCATGGTGCTGCTGTGAATGTTCACACACAAGTTTTCATTCCAGCGTCTGTTTCTGGGTCTTCAGGGATGTACCTAGGCTGGAGGTAATGTGGAATGTGAACTCCCTGCATAACCCCAAGAAGCCCCTGCGCACTGTCCCAGCACAGGGGCTCCACGCTGCCCTCCTCAAATGCACATGCTAAGAGTGACGTAGAACATTGAGTCCCCGACTCCAAAGGGCTCAGCACAGAGCTCCTGGAGGTCCCCACACAGGTGGCCTGCAGCTGCACACGGCTTTGCTTGCCAGCTGCTGAGAGTCTCTGTCCTGGGGTCCCTGTGGTCATGGTGGCAGAGTGCAGCTTGTGCTGTGGGCAGGGGAAGGCAGTGCTGTAAACAGGAAGGCCGTCCTGGGGCTCGAGCCTCCATCCTGGGAGTGAGGCCTGTGTGGAGTTGGTCCTGGCCTAGTGGTCAGTCCTGGAGAGGGGAAGCTGGCCTGGGAAGAGGGAGAGACCTGGTCTCAGGTGCAGCCCCTGATACAGGGTGCTGAGGGGCCAGGCAGGGACCTTAGGGAGGCCAAGCAGGGGCCCAGGAAGTGGGCATCCTCCTGCTTACCACCACTGTCTGCTCAGGGGCTGGGAGTCCAGGAGGCAACTGTGTGGGAGACCAACTTTGACGTGACTGAGTCACACTCCCCCGCTGGGTGCTGAGGCGCTCAGTCACAGAAATGTGGCAGAGCTTTCCCCACCTTCTTGGGTTCGAGGGTCGGTGTCTGGGGCATGGATTTGTCTTGCTACAGCCCATGGGTGGACCTACGCTCACCTGTTCCTTTGTGATATAACCCTTGCCCTGTTTTGGGTAGAATTTCCATGGAAGTGCCTTGTGGGTCCCCTTCTCTTACTGTGTCCTTGGGTGTGGCCTACCCAGGTGTCAGTCAACCTGCTGACAGTGGACATCATGAAGCTAGACTCAGCCCCCTGAAACCTGACCCCTTGCCTCATTTGAATAGCTTCTCCTCAATAAAAGGGGTCAGTGCATGCTCTCTCTCTCTCTCTCTTCCTGAGGACCCTTAAGGTCAGAGGAGCCGTCACAACGACCCCAAAGAAAAAGGTATTTGTATCTCTTGTGTGGTCATTTTGCACAGCCCAGTCAGCCCAGTTTACCTGGAGTGGCCCCTGAGCCTTTTAGTTGCAAGAAGAGAAACCTGGCACATGATTTTGGAAATTCAAATGGAAATGAAACCCATTAAACACTATTTGTCAAAAAGTGGTGATTTAACAAGCTTTGAAAACTATATTCAGTGAAATGAAAGTATATGCAAACCAAAATTTCCACAAAAATTGACTCATAATCATCCATAACTAAAATTTGAAAAAAAAATTAAAGAGAAACAGAAGAAAATCCATGTAATCTTAGTGATACTGTGTGTTTGTTGTGTGTGTGTGTGTGTGTGTGTGTGTGTGTTCTGGAACTGGGGACCAAATGCAGGGCAGCACACATGGTGGACAACCTCAGCTACATACAACCTCAGCTACAATACTCAGCTACATCCCTAGCCCTTGGTGATAAGTTTTAACACACAATACTAAAAGTAAATTGGCAGAAGAAAATATTGATAGCATGGACTTTATAAAATCAAATTTTTACCAAGTGTGGTGTTGCATGCCAAGAATCCTAATTACTCAAAAGGATGAGGCAGGGGGGCTGGGGATGTGGCTCACCTGGCATGCGTGCGGCCCAGGTTCAATCCTCAACACCACATACAAACAAAGATGTTGTGTCTGACGAAAACTAAAAAAATCAATATTAAAAAATTCTTTCTCTCTCTCTCTCTCTCTCTTTAAAAAAAAGGCTGAGGCAGGGAGATTGCAAATTCAAGGCCAGCCTGGGAGATTTTTAAAGGGATGGGGTATAGCTCAGTGGTAGAGCACCTGCCTGGCATATGTGAGGCCCTGGGTTCAATCCCCAGCATCACATGAAAAAATTAAATTGTATACTCTGTGAAAGACAGAACAAAAAGAAAAGCTATAGACTGAGATAAATTATTTACAACATGCAATACTCTTGTGCAGAAACCTCTTGTGAAGAAGCATACCACATAACTAAGGCAGACAAGGCCATCGAGGAGGTGCAGCTAACTCCCTGTTCCTTAAGTATGGGCCCTCTATAATGACTTCCTCCAGAAACACATACAATAGGGACATGCAGAGAACAGTAACTCCACAGTCAGAAACTTGAAAGGCACTCCCCAGCCAGCTGAGCACACTCAGCACTAAAGTGACATTCACCTTGAGGGCTTGAGATGACAGAGCAGCTCTCCACCTCTGTGACCTGCTTGCCCCAGACCCACAGCCCCAGGATAAATATGAGAAAAACATGGAAACTTGAAAGGCACTCCCCAGCCAGCTGAGCACTCAGTACTAAGGTGACATTCACCTTGAGGGCTTGAGATGACAGAGCAGCTCTCCACCTCTGTGACTGCTTCCCCCAGACCATGGCCCAAGTCTAGATGTGAGGAAAAACAAGTAAACCCCAAAGTAGAACAATCTACAAATACCTGACAGGTCCTCCCCATGTGCCGAGGTCACTGGAACAAGGAAGTTCAGAGAAACTGTCACCCCAAGAGGAGTCTACAGAGACATGTTGACTGGATGTCATTTGGGGTCCTGGATGGGGTCCTGGAACAGGAAGAGGCAGAACTGAGAATCCAGAGGAAATACAACTTCAGTTATTTATAGCATACTAGTGTTGATTCTTCATGACAAATGGTCTAAGATGTTAATACATCTGAGATAGTGCACCTAAGTCATCACAAGGGCAAAGTCAGGTTGAGACTTCCTTTGAAATTTCTGTATAAAGATAAAGATACTCAAATAAAACTTTAAACATGACTACATTTCCAGGCTGGGTTGTGGCTTCATGGTAGAGAGCTCACCTAGCATGCACAAGGCACAAGGACATGCCAGTCACATGCCTGTCATCCCAGTTACTTGGGAGGCTAAGGCAAGAGGATCTTACATTTGAGGCTCACCTGGGCAATACAGCAAGACCATGTCTCAAAATTAAATTTTAAAAAGGGCTAGGGATGTATGTAGCTACGTGCTTGCCAAGCACATACAAGGCCCTGAGGTCAACACCCAGTGTAAACAAAAACTCTCCAGGCCACACAACTGATCATAGACAACCATTGCAGGAATACAACAGGGAAGAAGCCATTATATCAACCTCCCTAAAATAATTAAAGTAAACCTGCACTTCGTTCAGCTCACAATGCTAACATATATAACCTCTACTTCTACTAATTTAAATATGATAATATTTTAAATATGATAGCTTTTTAAATATGATAAAAAGTGTATGTACTTTTCTAATAAATCCAGCAGATGTGCAATATACTCAACTCTGCTCTAAAAGCCAACTTATAAGCACATAGGGGCACAATCATTAGGATAAAATGTAATTATGGCACTTCACATGAAATAACTCTTAGTGTTAATAAACATATAACCTCAAAAGAAGAAATTCAAATTTCTGAACTCAAAACATAATGGTATATTTTCAATGATACTTCAAACAGATACAAAACACAAACAGAGTTCTCCAACAAGAATTCCTGGCAATATACAAAGCATCATGCTCATCAGAAAACCCAATCCCTTGCTTGCAATGAATAAGAAAACAACTTTTTATAAATGTAAAACTTTAGGGCCTGAGGATGTTGCTCAGTGGTAGTGGTAGAGCACTTGCCTAGCATATGTGCGGCACTGGCTTCGATTCTCAGGACCACATAAAAATAAACAAATGTAGAACTTTAATAAGACATAGGGATATGCTTTCTAAATTGAAAAATAGAAAAGAAAATGTTTGTTTAAAAATTTATTTTTAGTAAAAAATATTTCTTAATTACACAACTCAGCTATTGACTTGTCTCTTACACATTGTAACGACTTGGATCCTAAGGAAACTTCATCTACAGTGGTTTTAAAAATCATGCAGGGGATGGGCTGGGGATGTGGCTCAAGCGGTAGCGTGCTCGCCTGGCATGCATGCGGCCCAGGTTCGATCCTCAGCACCACATACAAACAAAGATGTTGTGTCCGCCGAAAACTAAAAAATAAATATTAAAAAATTCTCTCTAAAAAAAAAAAAAGAATCATGCAGGGGACTGGGGTTGCGGCCCAGTGATAGAGCACTCGCCTAGCATGTGCAAGGCGATGGGTTCAATCCTCAGCACCACATATAAATAAAATAAGATAAAGGTACTGTGTACAACTGAAAAATAAATATTAAAAAAAGGATCATGTGGGGTTGTGGCTCAGCGATAGAGTGCTTCCTTAGCATGTGCGAGGCCCTGAGTTAGATCCTCAAAAGCACATAAAAATAAATAAAGGTTAAAAAAAAAGAATCATGCAATATAATAGTTGACATTGAAATTTTTTCTTAGAAAAATTTCATCTAAATCTGGAAGAGATATTGTGAGATATATATGTGTGTGTGTGTGTGTGTGTGTGTGTGTGTGTGTGTGTGTAAATACATAATGTTTTTGAACATATCTCTGGATACCTCTGATGCTTGAGTTCTAGCAAATGACATTGTGTGTGTGTAAAAATATATGTGTGTGTGTATGGTGCTGGGATGGAACCCAAGGCCTCTCAATTGCTAGGCAAGTGCTCTGTCAATGAGCTGCATACCCAGTATGCAAAGACATCTCAATAAGCAGAAAATAATTAAAATCATTTAAGATTATCATGAGAATTTTCAAACAAGACAAGTTTCTCAATGGAAAACCAAGAAAGCAAAAAGCATATTTTAAAAATATTGCTGAGGGAAAACAGCAGAAGTTCACAGGATTAAGAATTCTGTAGAAAATTAAAAAGAACTGAAAACCTGGTGGACATGGGGTATTTCCTAGGAAATACCATTGCAAAACAACTAAATTAAGAAAACTCAATCGATCCATTAGCATAGCAAAGTTGGAACTGCTGCTGGGAGATCTCCCACTGGAAAAGACCCTGGGATCATTAGGTCTCACAGCTAAGTGTTACCTGACCTTTCACAAATTCTGATTTTATTTCAAATGTTTATGATCTAGATAAAAAAAAAAAGGTGACTTTCCTAAATTCAGTTCATGTTCCATCAAAGCCTGATATAGTCAAGATATTTCATCCATGTAGAATGTCAATGTTTATTCAACAGGCTATTTTGTGCACCACTGCAAATGTACTGTCAATTAGTGCCCTGAGCTGTGGCTGAGAGAGGCAGGGCCTGGAAACAGGGTAGGGTCTGGAGGAGGGCCACAGTCTGGACAGGGCAGGGATCTGGAGAAGAGATGTGGGGGCCTTGGGGGAGGGGTCTAGGCAGAGTCTATGGAGGATGTGGTCTGGGGGATGGGGTGGGGTCAGGAGAAGAAAGGCAGGCCTGGAAGAGGGGTCTGGAGGAGGGTCAGAGCCAACAGGAGGGACAACAGATGGTGAGGAATACTGGCCTTGGTGGTCACTCACTCAGAGCCCCTAGTTCTCTAGCCTTCCATCCCAACAACCCACCTCAGGGAAACTGACCTGAGCTGGGTGGAGGCAGCAACAATCTGCCTCACCCTCCACCCTCCACCTGGTACAGTAGGCCCCAGCAGCTTCACTGAATTCTGGGCAGAAGTCCCTGGCCATCCACCACCCCTGCCTGCTCTGTACCAGCCACCATAAAGTGCATGGAAGTAGCAGGTATTCCACTGAAAGAGGAGAGGACCCGGCTACGGTAGTATACACCATCATAATCCCAGCTACTTAGGGAGACAGAGAAATGAAAATTCTAAATTTGAGGCCAGTCTGGGCAATTTAGCAAGATCCTCTCTCAAAAAGAGAAGTGAGGGTGTTGCTCACATATAGGGGTAGAGCACTTACATAGGATACATGAAGTCCTGAGTTCAAATCCCAGTCTAAAATATGTATATAATTTAAGGCAACGGGTACACTATTTTCATAAGACCCAATTCCTTTTATTCTACATTCATCTTATCATCATTTAAATGCATTACCACATTCATGAACAATGAATTATTTTGGCAGAAGCTGTAGAGCACTTGAAAACTAAAATGTAAAATGCTATTTATTATAGATCAATCAATTCAAGATAAATGATTTCTAAAATGAAGATGTAAGTCAGTGGAAAAATAGATTGGGCTCATAGAAACCTGACTCTCCAACATATTGGTGCAGGGCAGGCACTGACTTCCTCAACAAGATCCATAAAATTCAAAAAATAAAACCAAGATGCAATAAGTGGAATGCCTTCAAATTAAAATGCTCTGACAAGTGAGGGAAATAGGATCATGAAGAGAGCCCCTCAGAATGGGAGAAAGTCTTTTCCATCTACTTTTCCAACAAGGGATTAATATCCAGAAATATAAATAACTCAAAACATGTAACAACAGAAAAATGAATAGCTCAACACAAAAATGGGTGAAAGAACTAAGCAGACATTTCTCAAAAGGAAAAATACAAATGGCCAAAAAACATGGGGAAAAAAAGGTTCAACATGCCTGACAATCAGAGAAGTGCAAATCACATCTACATTAAGATTTCATCTCCAGTTAGAAGGGCAAACATCAGGAATACAAAAACCAACAAACTCTGGTGAGGATAGGGAGAAAGGTACACTCACCTGTTGTTTGTGCAGACGAGTGCAACCAACCACTATGGACAGCAGTACAGAGATTCCTCAAGAAACTAGAAATGAAGCCATCACATGATCTAGCTCTTCCTCCCACCCTTTTTTTTTGGGGGGGGGGTATTTACCTAAAAGAACAAAAATCAGCATGCTATAGGAATACAGCCATATCAATGTTTAAGCCAGCACAATTCTCAGTAGCCAAGCTATGAAACCTTCCCAGGTGTCTGTCAACAGATGAGCAGGTAAAGAAAGCATGGCATGTACACACATCAGAGTTTTACTTGGCCATAAAGGAGAATGAAATTACTGCATCTGCTGGTAAATGAATGGAACTAGAGAACATCATGCTAAGTGAAATAAGCCAGACTCTGAAAGTCAAGGTCAAATGTTTTATCTTATACACAAAAACTAGAGGTAAATAAGGAAATATAAAATGGGGAGATCCCATAAAGATAGAAAGGAGGTCAGTGGAATAGAAGGGGGTGTAGGGGGAGATAGGAGGGATGGGAAAAGGGAGGAACTGCAGAATGAAACTGACCATCTAAGTACATATACAACCACACCACAGTGAATCCCCCCTCCATGTCTGTCTACAAACCACCAGTTTAACAAAACAATAAATAAATAGAAGGAAGACCACTAGAGAAAGGGGAGCAGGAGGACGGAGGTGGAGGGAACATGGAAATACTAAGGTGAAACTGAAAAAATTATACTCCATGCATGTCTGCATACATCAAAATGGACCCCACTATTATGGATAAGTAAAATGCACCAGGGCTGGGGCTGTGGCTCCGTGGTACAGCACTCACCTAGCACACGTGATGCCCTGGGTTTGATCCTCAGCACCACATAAAAATAAATAAATAAAGGTATTGTGTCTAGCTACAACTAAAAATAATATTTAAAAAAATTTTCAAAAGAGGGAAGATGCACATATACTGACAATTAAACTGGAATTCTCTCAACCAAAGAAAAATGTGGTTTATGAGTTTAGTATTGTGAGTTTAGTTCCATGAAATGTGGTTCATGAGTTTAGTACATGGAATAAACTTTCTTGATATTTTTAGATGTAGATCAAAGAAACACCTGTATCTTATTTATTTATATGTGGTGCTGAGGATCAAACCCAGGGCCTCACACATGCTAGGCAAGCACTCTACCAGGAAGCTTCAGTCCCAGCCCTGAAATACATTTTTAATAAATGAATTTGTTACAAATAACATACTAAACTGAAATAAAGCAGTAGGCTGGTAACACATGTGCTTTTCCATATTTCCATGTTCTTTTCTACTACTTTGACACCATTAAAATAATAAGGAGGGCTGGGGTTGTGGCTCAGTGGCAGAGCACTTGCCAGGATGTGCGAAGCACTGGGTTTGATTCTCAGTATCAATAAATAAAACACAATCATGGACAACTAAAATAATATTTGAAAAAATAAGCAATAAGGAACACAAGTAATGGTGTCTCTCCTGGGCTTAGAACCCTTGTGCATCATTCCTCCTTCATCCCACCCAGGATCTCCAGGAAAAACCTGGGGTAACTGTAGGAAGATGATGAGGGGCTGGGGCTCCGGGGTAGAGCAGTCGCCGAGCACGTGCAAGGCTCTGGGTTCAATCCTCAGCACCACATAAAAATAAATAAATTAAATAAAGGTATTAGGTCCAACTACATCTAAATTTTGTTTTAAATTATGGCAATATATACCTAATGTAAATTATTTTTAAACAGATGATGAGGGTCTCAACCTAGACCTGCTGCAGAGCCAGCCTGAATGAAATAGTGAAGGAGCAGGGCGCACAGCCAGGCTCTCCTCAGCTCAGTCCCAAGGTGGGGCTCTCTCCTCACCAACACCACATTTCCCACACCTACTGCGGGTCATTCCAGAAGCTTCTAGTGCAATTCCCTCAGGCAACTCAGAACAAGAGGCTCCAGGCATCCCTAGATACATGACTGACAGTGTCCCCGAGCCAGGCATCCACCTGAGGTAGCTCTGAGGAGAAGGGAGCTCAATGCATCCATAGAGACATGACCCACAGTGTCCCCAAGCCAGGCATCACCCTCAGGCAGTTCTGAAAATAAGGGAGCTCCAGGGGTCCCTAGAGACATGACAATAGACCCAGCCTGATTCCCTCTTAAAATTGGGAACCATCTTGCCACAAAGCCATGAAAAGCTAATTTTGGTTTCACTGTAAATTACTGCAGATTCTGAACCTGCTTGGAATGCCTGCCCGGGGCCTTGGACTCCCCCTGCCTGGCCATCTGACCAGACAGCAGCCCACTCTGAAACTGCAGTGACGCCCCATAAACCCTGGCCTTCCCTGGCCAGACAACGCTGCTCTCTGAGGCTCTAATGACCTTCATAAATTCTGATGTCGGGGTCAGCAAAAATGTAAACCAGCCTTTGTGCTCTGCTGTCCGAGTGTTGCTAGCTGTAACCCCCTTTGTGGAACTTCCTGGGTATGGAGCTGCACTGCGAGGGAGCTGGGGCTGTCTTTTCCTGTAGTTTTGGGTGGGAGAAGCAGCCCGGATGGTGGAAATAATCAGCTTGATTTCATTTGATTTTAATTGGAGTCACTGGTCTTTTCTTTGCGCCCTGGTCTAACAGTGACCCACAGTGACCCCGAGACAGGTGGTTCCCTGAGGCAGCTCTGAGGAGAAGGGAGCTATGGGGGTCCCTAGAGACATGACCCACAGTGTCCCCAAGCCCAGTGTCCACCTGAGGTAGCTCTGAGGAGAAGGGAGCTACGGGGGTCCCTAGAGACATGACCCACAGTGTCACCAAGCCCAGTGGCTCCCTGAGGCAGCTCTGAGGAGAAGGGAGCTATGGGGGTCCCTAGAGACATGACCCACACTGTCCCCAAGCCCAGTGTCCACCTGAGGTAGCTCTGAGGAGAAGGGAGCTACGGGGGTCCTTAGAGACATGACCCACAGTGTCACCAAGCCCAGTGGCTCCCTGAGGCAGCTCTGAGGAGAAGGGAGCTATGGGGGTCCCTAGAGACATGACCCACAGTGTCACCAAACCCAGTGGCTCCCTGAGGCAGCTCTGAGGAGAAGGGAACTATGGGCGACCCTAGGACCCACAGTGCCCCCAAACCAGGCGTCCACCTGAGGCAGCTCTGAGAAGGGAGCTCCAGGTGTCCCTAGAGACATGACCCCCAGTGTCCCCGAGCCAGGCGTCCACCTGAGGTAGCTGTGAGGAAAAGGGGGCTCGGGCCCTCCCTGAAGGGCGACCCACAATTTCCAGGAGCCAGGCTCTGCCAAGTGGGTGCTGTGGAGAAAGCTCACCTCTCACCCTGAAGGAGGAGGACTGGCGTTGAAGATGGCCGCGAGGTCCCGCCCCTGATGACCACGCCCCCCGATGACCAAGTGCCCGGATAGCCACGTGCCGATGGCCACGCCCCTAATGGCCAGTTTGATGGCCACGCCCTGCAGGACCCTGCTCATGCTCAGAGGTGGTGCCCACCCCTAGTTCCTGGTAAACCTCAGCCCTTTCTCCACTCTCAGCTGTTACTGGATAGAACCTGTCCCCACTGCTGTCACAAGGTCTGGCAGAGTTGGCTGTGTCACCATGGAGTGGAATCTCAGGAGAGGAGAAAAAGGAGCCAGAAGCCCACCTCCCTGGTCACCAGAGAGCAGGGAGCGGAAACTCCAAACCACAGCCCTTGTGCTGCAGCAAAAGAAAATTTAAAGTCAGACACCAAAAGCCATGCAGGAGAGTGTTCTGAGAAGTGACCGTGAGGTGGAAATAAACTAAGAGAAAAGTGAGGCTTCAGCAAAAGCACTCTCAAGGGGGAGAGTGGGCATCTCCAGGCAGGGAATAAAAGGAGACAAGGCTGTCCCCAAACCTCACTACTGTTGATGTTTTCAGGAGAACTGGGGACCACCTCTGTACTCTGCCCATCAGGGGGTCAACTCCTCCTTCACGTTGGGCAGTGGAGTTGTTGACCTTAGCTGGTCCTCTCCAAAACTGTCACGGTGGCCATCCTATTTAGGGGGCTTCATCCACAAGTCAATCCGTGTTGATGTGGGCACTGGAGTCAATTCCTGCTCAGAAGTTACCTTAGTGTGACTGTGCTACTAAAGGGATCTTCTGTAGTGGCACCCCCTCCTCCACAGAAAATCTTAACTAACTTTCCCCAGAAATTTTCACCATAATTGATTTGAGGACTCTCAGCAAAAGAGTCTCTGTCTACAAGAGAGATCAATGTAGGTAAACTTCATATTTTCCTGTTTCTCTATTTCACTTGGCCACTGCCCTGGAAGAAATCATCACTCCAGGTGCTCAACACCCCATTACTAGCTTACCACAGACATTTATCCAGTTTAGCAGTTTGTAGAAGTGTGGGGAGCCACTCTGAATGACCCACACCTTCCAGTCCTGAAGCAAGAGGCTCTGATGGATCATTTCAATCAATTCATGGTGACTTGGGCATTGTCCCAGCTCAGAAAGTCGAGGCATGTCTTCAGATGTAGGTCTCTCCCCTGAGGTTGAGCTACACTCACCTGTTGCTCTGTAATCCTACCCCTTTGCCCCATTTGGGATAGAATGGTCCATGGAAACTCCCTTTGTGTGTCCCCTGCTCTTGCTCTGCCTTTGGGTGTGGCCTTCCTAGATGTCAGTCAACCTGCTGACACAGACATCAGGAAGCTAGACTCAGCCCCCTGAAACCTGACCCCTTGCCTCATTTGAATGGCTTCTCCTCAATAAAAGTGTTCAGCAGGAGTGTGTGTGTGTGTGTGTGTGTGTGTGTGTGTGTTCTCTCTCTCTCTCTCTCTCTCTCTCTCTGCAGACCCTTAAGGTCAGAGAAGCCATCACCATAGGACCCAAAGGAAAAGGTATTTCTCTGTCTCTATGTGATTATTTCACACAGCCCAGTTCACCTGGAGTGACCCTGAGTGTTTTAGTCATGAGAAAGGTGACCATTTGTGGCCCATATAGAACCCCAGGATGAATTTTGGAAATTTAGTGGGTTTGGAATTTCTCTCCAGAAGTTAAGCACGCTTAGGATTGCAGAGTATTGTGGGCTGAATTGCAGAAAGTAAGTGAAGTAGAAGAAAAATCTGTGACATTAACTTTTTAATATTTGGGAGTAGTTTGTCTTTAGAAAGAAAAAAAATTTATAATTCTAGAGACTCTAAATGTAAAGAATTATTAAGATGATTAATGGGATACGTTGTTAAGTCAGGCCTCCCCCATGGGGAAAGTGCTTTTGTGGACTTTTTTGGATTGTTTTTGTGAATTTTTTGTATTTTGAAATATTAGGTAAAGATTTTGGGGGGTTATATACTAGAAGTCTGTGCTTGGAAAGTGAGAAAAGGGGAAGGAGGATTTTCTGATGAGACTTGATACAAGGATTCTTTAGCTGTGGAGGAGTGAATGTTATTTTTGTGAATACTCAGAAGGTTTATACTGAACCTGTTTGCTACATTCTTGTCCTACTGAATCAGAAAGGCTGGAACTCAGCCACTGAGGACAAAAGACTTTAGCTGCTGTTCCCTGTGGGGTCTGTACCTAGGCTCACATCCAGCAGTGCTTTTAACCCTTAAGCAACCTGGCCTGGTGCCAAATGAAGACTGCCCTAAAATCGAGAAACACTGGTGTCTGCCATTAAAACTCACTTTTAAAATCCTCCATGCTACAAGGAAAAGTACAAAACACAGGAGAATACAAGCTGCAAGCGCAGGTCGCAGAGACAAGGCCAGCTGCTACCCATCCCTAGGATCCTGCCCAGGTTGGGGATAGAGACAAATCTAACAGAGTCCCACCAGCTAGGGGAGCTCAGGGAACCCTTGCCTGACTGTGGGCAGCAGGCTCCATGCTGTTTCCGTCACCATGGTAACCACTGGACCCAGAGTGGGCTTCCTGGTCCCGCCTCCCACATTTCAGTTATTTTTTAATTAAATAACCTGACTTTTCTCTGTGGTTATGTTACTCAGTAATGCTATTGATGGGCAGTTTCCAACTATGCTTTTTTATATTTTGCTTTTAATTTTGAAGGTTATGGGGGTGCACTTGCTTGTCGCAGGAACAAAAGCCGGCAATGTTCCTGTGATGAACATAAGACTCTCATTCCTGACTAAATAATTACAAAAAATAAAATATACATAAGGGTCTTATTTCAGAGACATCATGTGACATCACACATTTATTTATGCACTCCTAGTTAAAAGTAAAGTAAAATGGATCCAAATATCTTAAGAACCACGTGGTTACATAAAGTTAATACAATTATAAGTTATGCCCTTATTGTTAATATATTTTTCTAGGTACTTGGATAACCTATAGTTCTTAATTCATAAAATGATTAGCATATATGTCAAATTGTTTAGTTAATATATATTTATCTAATTGCTTTTCTTCAACAGAAAACACATGATTTATATACTTCTTATACATGCATTTATCTGATGTTCTGCCTTAGCTCCTCTGCTTCTGTTTACAGATATTTTAGATACAGACATCTTAGATAAATATATTTTACTATAAATTTGCTTTCAAGAGAGAATAAAACCTTCAAGTAATCTCTAGTTCTCAAAGTTATTATACAAATTTTTTTCTTAAAAATTTTTAGTTTAGTTGTCGTTGGACACAATATTTGTATTTTTTAATGTTTTCAGGTGGTGCTGAGGATTGAATCCAGTGCACCGCACGTACTAGGTAAGCACCCTACTGCTGAACCACAACCCCAGCTCCTGTATAAACTTTTATAAGATGATAAACAAATATAATTCTATCTTCAGAAATATTCAAGGGCTTTAACTATATTTTCATTGATATTTCTTCTTATCAAAGTACAAAAATTTGTTTAGATTCTAAGGTTTTCAAAAATTACTCCAAAGTATAACCAGGAAAAATTCTAAAAGGAAAAGATTCTTCAACTGAGAGGAAGCACACATTGGAGGTCCTAAGAAGAATCAAAAAATCATCTTTGGGTGATACAAGGTCTTCTAGATTTTAACTTTAAAAGTATTTTCCTAAACCAGAAAATCTTTATATCATTATCTAGACAGATAATATAAAAAGCTAAAACAATTAAAAAAGAGATTTATATTTACTGTACTGACTATCAAAATTTTAACTGATCAACTCAAGAATATTTCAGGCTATTTCCCTAATTTTACTATGCTAATGTGAGCTAACATTTTGTCCATATTTTGACATGATAAAAACCTATTAAAATGTTTTTATTTCCTTTAAGGAAGATCTTTATTGCCCAATGATTCTTACTGTTTAATGTGATAAAAATAAATAAATAAATAAATAAATAAATAAATAAATAAATAAAAGACAAATCCTGTAACCAGGCCTCTGGCCCTGAGCTGGAGCCTCACTGAGATGGCTACATTTCTGAGAGAAGTTACCAATCAGGCTCCATGGTAAGATCTGGCAGGGGAGGAAGTTCAGCTCCCCCCTTCTCAGTCGCTGTCCTTGAAGGGTTAACTTGCCCACAACAGTGAAAGACAAAGCTGCTTGTGTGTGAACTTCTGCAGACTGGGAACTTCTGAGCCCCTCCCCTTACATGCTGGGTATAGAGTTCTGAAACTACTGAACTCAAAGTTCAGGGGGATTGATTGATTACACCAAAAGCTGTGCCCTCTGAACCTGGCTATAGACAAATAAAATCTGCTTTTTGTTTGGTGTCTTGCCTGGTCTGTGCCCTGCAGCACTTCCTTTCCAGACAAATGGAGCCACCTTTAGCCATGATTTCTAGCTTCCCACCAACCTCAGTGGACAGAGTTAGTCCCATTACTCCTTTCTCTTGACATGTCTTCCCATTAGCTCCTCTGCTTCAGTTTATTTCTACAAATTAACTACCACCTTTGCTTTCTCATCTACTTTGGGAGTAGTTTAAAGAACTCTTGGGACCTTGCCTGCATTTCACTGCTCATTGCTAGCTACTACCTAACACCTGCACCCCAGCCCTGCACTCCATCAGGCCAAGCGCTGCTGCAGCCAGGGGCCAGGTGGGCAGGGGTGCAGACATGTGCAGCTGCAGGAGCTGGGAAATTCTCTCATGCACCCAACAGAAGCCCAGAAACGGCCCACTGCAGAGGCCTCTGGGAAGTGAGGTGTTGGAGACAGAGCGACTTAGCCAGAGGCTGCCCCATTTTCAGATCATGGTTTTTCAGAAAAGAAGTTAAGGCTGGATGCAGTAGCACACACCTGAAATCCCAGTGGCTCTGGGGGCTGAGGCAGGAGGTTCATAAGTTCAAGGTTAGTCTCAGCAATTTAGTTAGACCCTAAGCAACTTGGCAAGACCCTGCCTCAAAATAGAAACTGAACAGGGCTGGGTTGTGGCTCAGTTGTTAAGCACCTCTGAGTTCAACACCTGGTGGAAAAACAATACAAAACAGTTTAATCTCAGCCCATAGTGACCACTGTCAAGGGGAGGAGAACTGACTTCAGATCAAACCCTCTGATGATTCTGGGAACGCAGGCTTCAGCCCCTGCCTTGGGGCATTCTAACTAATTCTAAATAATTCATTCTAGATGATTCAGCTCTAGTCATGGATACACCTGGGAGCTACAGGCTACACTTTCATTCAGAATTCCCAGGGATTCTTGACTGTGAAATCTGGTGTTCTGCCCCCACACTGTAACCACAGAGGATCTGAGAGCTCTCCAGGCACCTGGAGGGCCCTGGCAGTGTCACCTGGTGTTCTTCCCACACACTGTAACCACAGAGGACCATGGGGCTGTGTGCCACGTGCTGGTCCAGGCACCTGGAGGACCCTGGCAGTGTCACCTGGTGTTCTGCCCACACAGACCTTAGCACTAAGGACCATGGGGCTGTTTGCCACGTGCTGGTCCAGGTGCCCTGGAGGACCCTGGCAGTGTCACCTGGTGTTCTGCCCACACAGACCTTAGCACTGAGGACCATGGGTCTGTTTGCCACGTGCTGGTCCAGATGCCCTGGAGGACTCTGGCAGTGGCATCTAGTTTTCCTCCCACACAGCCCTGCCATAGAGGACCATAGAGCTCTTTGCCCCACACTGGTCCAAGCACCTGAAGGACCCTGGCAGTGTCACCTGGTGTTCTGCCCACACACCCTAGCCACAGAGGACCTGAGAGCTGTGTGCCACATGCTGGCACCTGGAAGACCCTGGCAGTGTAGTCAGGTGTTTTGGCCATGCAGGCCTCACCCCAGAAGCCTACAGAGGCTGCAGGTACCACATACTCCAGGATTCTGGCCAGTGCAGTCCAGTATTCTACAATGTGGCCCTCATTGCGAAGTTTCTGTGAGGTGCTATGTGGGGGCCCCTAGGATTCTGGGAAGTGTATTTGGCCCATGCAGCCCTCACCATAGAGGCTCCTGGGAGCTGCTGGGAGCCATCAGCCAAGTAGGTATGACAATTTCCTTGCCAGCGTACCCCCATGTTTCTTTAGTGGAAGGACTCATGGAAATAGGACATTTTGCAGCGACATTGCATGTAAGGTGACCTTGCTCAAGGACCAGGGCGGATCCGTGTTTAGGGTGTTCTTGGTTTAGGATAATCCGAGTTTAGGGCGTTCCCCATTTAGAATAGGGCATATCCTGCTGCCTGAGTTCCCCTTGAGTTCTCACGGGATTCAGAATATATTTGGGAGACAGAAGCCCAGTGGAGGTGTGGATTTGGGCAGAGAACGTGGATTTCCCCAGAACGTGTTTGTAGAGGCCGGTGTGAGTTCGGGAATAAAGAGTTGCTGTTTGAATCTACAAAGCTGTGAGTGGCTCCTGATTTGTGCCCAGCCAGAGTGCGGCAGGGAGCTGCAGGCCCCCAAGCACCAGGGACCTTGTAGTGTGGAGCTCTGTTGGTGCAGCCCACATTATAGTGGCACCTTAGAACTCTGAGCCCCAGGAATTCTGGGCATTGTACTCTGTACTACTCAGGAAGCCCTGACCTAAGAGGTCTGTGGGCCATTGATTATTCTGGGTAATGCAGTCCATGCTATCTAAGTGGGTCTCACCATCAAGGCTCCTGGGATCTGCCTGGACACCCCCGATGCTTTTCCCTGAAGCCCTCGACAGGAAGGTGTCTAGGCGCCCAGGGATCAGGGATTCTGGGCAGTGTAGTCTGGCCTTCTGCACAGCCCGCACTGTGAAGGCCTCTGGGACTTGCAGGCTGCACACTCACCTGGACAACCCGTCCTCCAAGGATTCCAGGTAGTACAGTTAAGTTCTCTGCCCTCCCGTTCTCACCACAGAGGATCCTTAGAGCTACAGCCCTTGAGGGTAGTGAGTCATGTAGTTCTGCCCACTCGCATCAGAGGGTTCTGGGAGCTAAATCCCCGCTTAGGGTTGTGGGTCCTTCAGTCCAACAGCTTGCTCAGTAACCAAAGAGGGTTCTGGGAGCTGTACTCCTGAGGATTGTGGGTAATGTAGTGCAGCTCAATTACTATAAAGGATCCTGGGAGCTGCAGCCCCTGAGGATTGTGGGTAATGTAGTGCAGCTCAATTACTACAAAGGATCCTGGGAGCTGCAGCCCCTGAGGATTGTGGGTAATGTAGTACAGCTCAATTACTACAAAGTATCCTGGGAGCTGCAGCCCCTGAGGGATCTGGGTAATGTAGTGCAGTGTTCATGCTCAATTACTACAAAGGATCCTGGGAGCCACAGACCCTGAGGGTTCTGGGTAATGTAGTGCAGTGTTCATGCTCAATTACTACAAAGGATCCTGGGAGCTGCAGCCCCTGAGGGTTCTGGGTAATGTAGTGCAGTGTTCATGTTCAATTACTACAAAGGATCCTGGGAGCTGCAGCCCCTGAGGATTCTGGGTAATGTAGTGCACCTCAATTACTACAAAGGATCCTGGGAGCTGCAGCCCCTGAGGGTTCTGGGTAATGTAGTGCAGTGCTCATGCTCAATTACTACAAAGGATCCTGGGAGCTGCAGCCCCTGAGGGTTCTGGGTAATGTAGTGAAGTGTTCATGCTCAATTACTACAAAGGATCCTGGGAGCTGCAGCCCCTGAGGGTTCTGGGTAATGTAGTGCAGTGTTCATGCTCAATTACTACAAAGGATCCTGGGAGCTGCAGCCCCTGAGGGTTCTGGGTAATGTAGTGCACCACAATTACTACAAAGGATCCTGGGAGCTGCAGCCCATGAGGGTTCTGGGTAATGTAGTGCAGTGTTATTGCTCAATTACTACAAAGGATCCTGGGAGCTGCAGCCCCTGAGGATTGTGGGTAATGTAGTGCACCTCAATTACTACAAAGGATTCTGGGAGCTGCAGCCACTGAGGATAGTGGGTAATGTAGTGCACCTCAATTACTACAAAGGATCCTGGGAGCTGCAGCCCCTGAGGATTGTGGGTAATGTAGTGCACCTCAATTACTACAAAGGATCCTGGGAGCTGCAGCCCCTGAGGGTTCTGGGTAATGTAGTGCAGTGTTCATGCTCAATTACTACAAAGGATCCTGGGAGCCACAGCCCCTGAGGGTTCTGGGTAATGTAGTGAAGTGTTCATGCTCAATTACTACAAAGGTTCCTGGGAGCCACAGCCCCTGAGGGTTCTGGGTAATGTAGTGCAGTGTTCATGCTCAATTACTACAAAGGATCCTGGGAGCTGCAGCCCCTGAGGGTTCTGGGTAATGTAGTGCACCTCAATTACTACAAAGGATCCTGGGAGCCGCAGCCCCTGAGGGTTCTGGGTAATGTAGTGCCGTGTTCATGCTCAATTACTACAAAGGATCCTGGGAGCTGCAGCCCCTGAGGGTTCTGTGTAATGTAGTGCAAATCAATTCCTACAGAGGATCCTGGGAGCCGCAGCCCCTGAGGGTTCTGGGTAATGTAGTGCAGTGTTCATGCTCAATTACTACAAAGAATCCTGGGAGCTGCAGCCCCTGAGGTTTCTGGGTAATGTAGTGCAGTGTTCATGCTCAATTACTACAAAGGATCCTGGGAGCCACAGCCCCTGAGGGTTCTGGGTAATGTAGTGCAGTGTTCATGCTCAATTACTACAAAGGATCCTGGGAGCTGCAGCCCCTGAGGATTGTGGGTAATGTAGTGCACCTCAATTACTACAAAATTTCCTGGGAGCTGCAGCCCCTGAGGGTTCTGGGTAATGTAGTGCACCTCAGTTACTACAAAGGATCCTGGGAGCCGCAGCCCCTGAGGGTTCTGGGTAATGTAGTGCCGTGTTCATGCTCAATTACTACAAAGGATCCTGGGAGCTGCAGCCCCTGAGGGTTCTGTGTAATGTAGTGCACCTCAATTACTACAGAGGATCCTGGGAGCCGCAGCCCCTGAGGGTTCTGGGTAATGTAGTGCAGTGTTCATGCTCAATTACTACAAAGAATCCTGGGAGCTGCAGCCCCTGAGGTTTCTGGGTAATGTAGTGCAGTGTTCATGCTCAATTACTACAAAGGATCCTGGGAGCCACAGCCCATGAGGGTTCTGGGTAATGTAGTGCAGTGTTCGTGCTCAATTACTACAAAGGATCCTGGGAGCTGCAGCCCCTGAGGATTGTGGGTAATGTAGTGCACCTCAATTACTACAAAGGATTCTGGGAGCTGCAGCCACTGAGGATAGTGGGTAATGTAGTGCACCTAATTACTACAAAGGATCCTGGGAGCTGCAGCCCCTGAGGATTGTGGGTAATGTAGTGCACCTCAATTACTACAAAGGATCCTGGGAGCTGCAGCCCCTGAGGGTTCTGGGTAATGTAGTGCAGTATTCATGCTCAATTACTACAAAGGATCCTGGGAGCCACAGCCCCTGAGGGTTCTGGGTAATGTAGTGAAGTGTTCATGCTCAATTACTACAAAGGTTCCTGGGAGCCACAGCCCCTGAGGGTTCTGGGTAATGTAGTGCAGTGTTCATGCTCAATTACTACAAAGGATCCTGGGAGCTTCAGCCCCTGAGGATTGTGGGTAATGTAGTGCACCTCAATTACTACAAAGGATCCTGGGAGCTGCAGCCCCTGAGGGTTCTGGGTAATGTAGTGCAGTGTTCATGCTCAATTACTACAAAGAATCCTGGGAGCTGCAGCCCCTGAGGGTTCTGGGTAATGTAGTGCAGTGCTCATGCTCAATTACTACAAAGGATCCTGGGAGCTGCAGCCCCTGAGGGTTCTGGGTAATGTAGTGAAGTGTTCATGCTCAATTACTACAAAGGATCCTGGGAGCTGCAGCCCCTGAGGATTGTGGGTAATGTAGTGCACCTCAGTTACTACAAAGGATCCTGGGAGCTGCAGCCCCTGAGGGTTCTGGGTAATGTAGTGCACCTCAATTACTACAAAGGATCCTGGGAGCCGCAGCCACTTAGGGTTCTGGGTAATGTAGTGCCGTGTTCATGCTCAATTACTACAAAGGATCCTGGGAGCTGCAGCCCCTGAGGGTTCTGTGTAATGTAGTGCACCTCAATTCCTACAGAGGATCCTGGGAGCCGCAGCCCCTGAGGGTTCTGGGTAATGTAGTGCAGTGTTCATGCTCAATTACTACAAAGAATCCTGGGAGCTGCAGCCCCTGATGTTTCTGGGTAATGTAGTGCAGTGTTCATGCTCAATTACTACAAAGGATCCTGGGAGCCACAGCCCCTGAGGGTTCTGGGTAATGTAGTGCAGTGTTCATGCTCAATTACTACAAAGGATCCTGGGAGCTGCAGCCCCTGAGGATTGTGGGTAATGTAGTGCACCTCAATTACTACAAAATTTCCTGGGAGCTGCAGCCCCTGAGGGTTCTGGGTAATGTAGTGCACCTCAGTTACTACAAAGGATCCTGGGAGCCGCAGCCCCTGAGGGTTCTGGGTAATGTAGTGCCGTGTTCATGCTCAATTACTACAAAGGATCCTGGGAGCTGCAGCCCCTGAGGGTTCTGTGTAATGTAGTGCACCTCAATTACTACAGAGGATCCTGGGAGCCGCAGCCCTTGAGGGTTCTGGGTAATGTAGTGCAGTGTTCATGCTCAATTACTACAAAGAATCCTGGGAGCTGCAGCCCCTGAGGTTTCTGGGTAATGTAGTGCAGTGTTCATGCTCAATTACTACAAAGGATCCTGGGAGCCACAGCCCATGAGGGTTCTGGGTAATGTAGTGCAGTGTTCGTGCTCAATTACTACAAAGGATCCTGGGAGCTGCAGCCCCTGAGGATTGTGGGTAATGTAGTGCACCTCAATTACTACAAAATTTCCTGGGAGCTGCAGCCCCTGAAGGTTCTGGGTAATGTAGTGCACCTCAATTACTACAAAGGATCCTGGGAGCCGCAGCCCCTGAGGGTTCTGGGTAATGTAGTGCCGTGTTCATGCTCAATTAAAACAAAGCATCCTGGGAGCTGCAGCCCCTGAGGGTTCTGTGTAATGTAGTGCACCTCAATTACTACAAAGGATCCTGGAAGCCGCAGCCCCTGAGGGTTCTGGGTAATGTAGTGCAGTGTTCATGCTCAATTACTACAAAGGATCCTGGGAGCTGCAGCCCCTGAGGATTGTGGGTAATGTAGTGCACCTCAATTACTACAAAGGATCCTGGGAGCTGCAGCCCCTGAGGGTTCTGGGTAATGTAGTGCAGTGTTCATGCTCAATTACTACAAAGGATCCTGGGAGCTGCAGCCCCTGAGGATTGTTTGTAATGTAGTGCACCTCAGTTACTACAAAGGATCCTGGGAGCTGCAGCCCCTGAGGGTTCTGGGTAATGTAGTGCAGTGTTCATGCTCAATTACTACAAAGGATCCTGGGAGCTGCAGCGCCTGAGGATTGTGGGTAATGTAGTGCATTGTTCATGCTCAATTACTACAAAGGATCCTGGGAGCTGCAGCCCCTGAGGGTTCTGGGTAATGTAGTGCAGTGTTCATGCTCAATTACTACAAAGGATCCTGGGAGCTGCAGCCCCTGAGGGTTCTGGGTAATGTAGTGCAGTGTTCATGCTCAATTACTACAAAGGATCCTGGGAGCTGCAGCCCCTGAGGATTGTTTGTAATGTAGTGCACCTCAGTTACTACAAAGGATCCTGGGAGCTGCAGCCCCTGAGGGTTCTGGGTAATGTAGTGCAGTGTTCATGCTCAATTACTACAAAGGATCCTGGGAGCTGCAGCGCCTGAGGATTGTGGGTAATGTAGTGCATTGTTCATGCTCAATTACTACAAATGATCCTGGGAGCTGCAGCCCCTGAGGATTGTTTGTAATGTAGTGCACCTCAGTTACTACAAAGGATCCTGGGAGCTGCAGCCCCTGAGGGTTCTGGGTAATGTAGTGCAGTGTTCATGCTCAATTACTACAAAGGATCCTGGGAGCTGCAGCGCCTGAGGATTGTGGGTAATGTAGTGCATTGTTCATGCTCAATTACTACAAAGGATCCTGGGAGCTGCAGCCCCTGAGGGTTCTGGGTAATGTAGTGCAGTGTTCATGCTCAATTACTACAAAGGATCCTGGGAGCTGCAGCCCCTGAGGGTTCTGGGTAATGTAGTGCAGTGTTCATGCTCAATTACTACAAAGGATCCTGGGAGCTGCAGCCCCTGAGGATTGTTTGTAATGTAGTGCACCTCAGTTACTACAAAGGATCCTGGGAGCTGCAGCCCCTGAGGGTTCTGGGTAATGTAGTGCAGTGTTCATGCTCAATTACTACAAAGGATCCTGGGAGCTGCAGCGCCTGAGGATTGTGGGTAATGTAGTGCATTGTTCATGCTCAATTACTACAAAGGATCCTGGGAGCTGCAGCCCCTGAGGATTGTGGGTAATGTAGTGCGCCACAATTACTACAAAAGATCCTGGGAGCTGCAGCCCCTGAGGGTTCTCGGTAATGTAGTGCAGTGTTCATGCTCAATTACTACAAAGGATCCTGGGAGCTGCAGACCCTGAGGATTCTGGGTAATGTAGTGCACCTCAATTACTACAAAGGATCCTGGGAGCCGCAGCCCCTGAGGGTTCTGGGTAATGTAGTGCACCACAATTACTACAAAGGATCCTGGGAGCTGCAGCCCCTGAGGGTTCTGGGTAATGTAGTGCAGTGTTATTGCTCAATTACTACAAAGGATCCTGGGAGCTGCAGCCCCTGAGGGTTCTGGGTAATGTAGTGCAGCTCAATTACTACAAAGGATCCTGGGAGCTGCAGCCCCTGAGGATTCTGGGTAATGTAGTGCACCTCAGTTACTACAAAGGATCCTGGGAGCTGCAGCCCCTGAGGATTGTGGGTAATGTAGTGTACCACAATTACTACAAAGGATCCTGGGAGCTGCAGCCCCTGAGGGTTCTGGGTAATGTAGTGCAGTGTTCATGCTCAATTACTACAAAGGATCCTGGGAGCCACAGCCCTTGAGGGTTCTGGGTAATGTAGTGCAGTGTTCATGCTCAATTACTACAAAGGATCCTGGGAGCTGCAGACCCTGAGGATTGTTTGTAATGTAGTGCACCTCAGTTACTACAAAGGATCCTGGGAGCTGCAGCCCCTGAGGGTTCTGGGTAATGTAGTGCAGTGTTCATGCTCAATTACTACAAAGGATCCTGGGAGCTGCAGCGCCTGAGGATTGTCGGTAATGTAGTGCAGCTCAATTACTACAAAGGATCCTGGGAGCCGCAGCCCCTGAGGGTTCTGGGTAATGTAGTGCAGTGTTCATGCTCAATTACTACAAAGGATCCTGGGAGCCGCAGCCCCTGAGGGTTCTGGGTAAGGTAGGGTAGGTTTGGCCTGCACAGCCCTGCTGGGAGGACCACAGGAGCTGCAGACCCCTTGCTTTCCCTGGTTCCCTAGAGATTCCAGGTAATGCTCTACCCACACAACCCTCACCACAGAAACTCTGGGAGTTACCAGGTTTGCAGGGATCCCCAGGGATTCTGAGCACTGAAGCCTGGTGTTCTGCCCTTGCAGCCCTGCCCCCAGAGTTTCCTAGGAACAGCAGGCATCCAAGGGTAATGGGTAGCACAGTTTGTCATTTTGTCAGCACAGCCATCACTCCAGAGGTCCCTGCAAGCTGCAGGTCCCCGAGGGTGATGGATACTGCCTTCTGTCATTTGACCTATGCTGCCCTCACTGCAAAGGGCTCTGGTGACAGCAGGCCCTAAAGGATTCTAGGTAGGACAGCCACCATAACCTTCGCAGCTCTCACCCCAGAGTCTCCTGGGAGCTGCTGGCTGCATTCCCACAAACCACCCAGGGACTCTGGGCACTGCAGTCCAGCATTCTGCCGCTCACACCCACCTAGGCCCCTGGGAGCTTTGGGCCACGTGCTTGCCCTGGTACACTGAGGATTCTGGGCAGCATATCCCAGCGACTGCCTGCCCAGTCAAGAATCCTCCACAATGGCCTCTGGGGTCTGCAGGCCACACAGTTGACAGGAGCCCCCATTATTCTGGGTAGTAGTGGTCTGCCATGCAGTTCTCACCAGAGGCTCCTGGGAACTGTGGGCCCCGAGGATTCTAGGCACTGCTGTCCAGCATTCTGCCCACAGGCCCCTCAGAGCTTGTGGCCCTGGTACCCCAAGTATTATGGGTACTTCAGCCAAGACACTGCCCACGCAGCCATCCCCACTGTGGGACTGGTCAGAGGGCCCACCCCACTGGTACAGACTCCCCCAGCAAACCCCAGCATCATCTGGTTTCTTCTAAAAAATTGTAGTCACGTAATGGAAAGAAGTCTTTAATACAGCCACAGTTGAAAATAATCACGATTCTTTAATATCTAACACCCAACTGATATGCAGATTTCTCCAGCTATTTCCAATAGACTTTAGACAATGTCAGATGAGGTTCTAATAGGAGCATGCAGTACACTGGATTAATACATCTGAAGTCCTCCTTTACTTGTGGTTGATTCACACTGTAGATCTTCAAGTCTGTGTTTTGCTTCTTCGTTTGGTTTCATCTCAGAGCTCCTGGGATGGAGCACTCCACCCCTGATCTAGAACCCCACCACAAGGTTCTTCTCGTAACCGACACAAATGCAATATTTACACTTAACGTAACTTTTGAATTTTAACACATCGACTTCTCAATATTTCTCAAGTACTTAAACCTATAAGAAAAATTAGTCCTTAAAACATGAATAAGAGCAAGCAATGAGGTGCACATTAGCCCTTCCCCTCAGGCCCCAGTGGGACTCCAGGCACTGGGCCTCCCTGCACCATCCTGAGTGGCCATCTGGGTTTCTCCTGTGTCCTTGAATTTCTCCCCAAAATACACTCAAGCCACACAAAACACACTGAAGTGACATCATGATGAGCAGCCAAAGCCTCAGTGAGGAAAACTGTTGTAAAAGAAGTTCTGCTGAAATATTACCTGGGAAAGCAAAGGACATGGCAGAACTTCTTCCTCAGCCCACCAGGCAGTGCCCAGGAAGCCTCTTCCTCATGTTTTCCTCACCTGGACCTCGGTCATCCTGAATCCACAGTGGAGTCTCCATGGTTAGGTGCCAAGGAGAAGGAAGCCCTGGTCCTCACCACAGACATATCCCCCAGGCATCCCCAGGCCATGGTGTCTCTCCACGTGGGTCCCCAGGGTAAGGAAGTTCTTGTCCCCACCTTAGACAGAGTCCCCAGGCATCCCCAGGCCATGTTGTCTCTCCAAAGGGTCCCCAGGGTAAGGAAGCCCTAGTCCCCTTCTTAGACATATCCCCCAGGCATCCCCAGGCCATGGTGTCTCTCCACAAGGGTCCCCAGGGTAAGGAAGCCCTGGTCCCCACCTTAGACAGAGCCCCCAGGCATCCCCAGGTGTGGCATCTCCCACTGGGTCCCCAGGAAAAGGAAACTTGCAGAGGACACAGAACACCACCCCCCAAAAGCAGGTGGTGGAGACAGTTGTTATGCATGCCCCCTGCTGACCGCCATGGGCAGCGCAGGGCGCCGGAGGCTCAGCCTTCAGAGCTGCCTCTGCACACCCTAGTGCCAGTCAACAGAGAAGCTCGGAAATTCATAGTTCTGATGATTTCTGGTCATAGTTTCATAAATCAAAAAGAAAGAGGGATGGGGCGGTATCAGTGGCAAAGCTCTGGCCTAGCACATGTGAGGCACTGGGTTTGATCCTCAGCACTGCATTATATAAATAAGATAAATAAATAAATAAATAAAGACATGCTGTCCATCTACAACTATAAATCTAAAAAAAAAAATAGAGCCTTCCTATGTCTTGGTCAGAATGGATGGAGATAGAAAGCTGCAAAGTACATGGCCCCTATGCAAAATTCCACTGATCTCCTATATAGTGGCATCATGTAGAGGAAAAAGTGGAATATGTAAACTGGAATAAGAGAATTTTAAATGTGTTAACATGTAAAATAGCATCCTCCAAAATTGAAGTACCTGCTTTCAGAAAATCTTGAAACAGTAGAAAGAAATCAAATGCAATATAAATCAATGCAGAGATATTCCTTGTTCAGGTCTCAGTGTCGTTAAGATGAACCTCCTCTGCAGATTCAGTGCATTCCCAGTGAAATTCCCAGCAAGCTGTTTCTGAACCTAGGATCCAGACGCACCTCAAGAAGGCACACAACTGCAGCCCAGAACCTGTCAAAATACTCCATAGACTTGCGTTCACAATGCGAAACTGCAAAACTCTAGAAGACGTGCATGACCACATGCTCCCTCTGTCTGCTGCCAGGCTCCTCCCTCGGCTTCTCCTGGCTCCTCTCCTGGTTTCCTCCAATCTGCAGCCTCAGAGGTGCAAGCCAGACAGGGATGGGGGTGTGTGCACGTATGGAAAGGCACACAGAGGTGCATGGGATGTCTAGGGACTCTGCATGTTTCCTGCAGGGGCTGAGGGCAGGCACTTCCCATGGCAGCCAAAGGCAGAGTAGTCACTGCCTCTGCCCTCTAGAGTGGGGTGTGGGGGGGTTCCTGGACAGGGATGCATGAGCCCAGACCTCCTGAGGCAGGTAGGCAGATGGTGTTCCCCCAAGTCCACACACCTGCTGGAAGCAAATCCCCTGAGCTCAGGGACTCAGCATAGTTTGTGCCTCATGTGCAACACCCCCACCTCCACCTCGTCCATCAAAACAACTGCCTGAGGAAAGCTCAAGGCTTCCAATAAAACTTACTCTGTCCTGGCCAACACCTGACGACAGGCCCCAACCTCCCTTTCTTCGGTCATTTAATAGAAAGGGACCCCCAAAGACCATCAGAGACCCAAGATCGATGTAAGCAGCAAAGAGGTGTTTATTGCGAGCTAGCTCGGTCCTCCGCACGCACACACAGCAACTGGTGAAGCTGAGAGGCCCCAAGCCCAGGGTTTGCAGCAGTTTTATACATTCTTTGGAGAGGGCAGGGACTTTACACACATCATAGTCTCCCTTAGAAAATCATCACACACAGCGGGAAAATCAAATAACAACTCTAAAACATGATTAGCACATTCACTGGTGGGAACAAGTTGGGTAGGGGGGATTGGTCACTACAAGAGGGGGATTCATTTAAACTGATTGATTTAAACCGTGAGGATGTCGCAAGGGGAGTACTTGCCAAACTGCAGGGCTTCTAGTTTAGATACTGGTCACCACACCTAGGTGGAAGCCATCTGGAATTTCAGATATGTGGTTATCTTGGCCTATCTGTGACTTTTCTGGCTTTTCCAAAAACTGTTTCCACAGAGATTTTCTGTAGTGTTTTTCCTGACTTTAGGACTACAATAAGTCAGAGGTTAAGTTTCAGAGCAAAATAAGATCCCAAGCAGAATGAAATTGCTTAGGTCTTTCACACCAAGAGGCCAAAATAAAATGTGAATCCTGTCATAATATAACCCCATTTACCTAGGATACATAAATCTCAACAACTTTGTGAGTTTCACCATTATAGTGACAAATCTCAAGTTGTCATAATAGAACCTCAAATCCCTGACACTCCACAAAAAGTCCTGCAGTATGGAGAGTCTGTCATCAGTACTCCAGTTCCTTGATTCTCCATATATAATCATGAAGACTTGGAATCCCTGCTATTTTATTTCTCCTGTTCTCTGGCTAACCATGAAAAAAACCTTACATTTCTATAAGTTTTGTCATTATAGAATTTGTCATTTTTTACTCTCCACAGAGATTCAAGTAGCTTTGGGTGTCCTGTCATCAAAGAACCCAGTTCTATGACTCCACATTTTTTGAGGCAGCTTTGGGTATTAGGAAATCATAGATTGCAATTGACCAGGCCTCCATGGAGAGCCATGCAGTCCTTGGAGTCAGCCTTAATTTAAACCCTGTTGCCTGGATTTCAAAATAAAATCCAGCAGCCTTCAAACATCTATCATCATAAACCCTATTTCCCTGACTCTCAAAGTAGAATCTGGCAGTCTTGCATGTCTTGCCATTCTATAATGCCAGTTACCTGTCTCTATATGTAGACACAGCAACAATAATCACATTGCCAACAAAAGAAACTCAGATCCCTGGCTGGCCACTATACAGTTTAGAAGCCCAGGGATACCTACCATCACAGAAACCCATTTTTCTGTCTGCACAGATAGCTGAGCACCTCTGTGTGTTATGACATGAGAGAAACCCAGTTCCCTAGCTTTGGACACACAGTCATTTGACTTCTACCTATATTAAACCCTATTTCACTTCCTTTTCACATGGAGACCAGCATACCTTTTATAACTGCTATCATAAGACACTACTTATCTGGATCTCCAAGTAAAGTGCAGAAGACCTGGGGATCCTTAGAAAATACAACACCACTTTTCTGATTCTCTTTGTAGATACCAGCAGTTTTGCTTTCCTCCCATCATAGAAACTAGTTCCTTTTTCTACACATAGAGATCAGCAGATCTATGAATCCTGCCATAATGGAAAGCCAGTTATATGGCTCCCATAGACACAAGATGATATGGTAGGTTTTTCATCATAAAGCCT
The DNA here is from genome assembly GCF_048772815.1 of Callospermophilus lateralis. Classification (NCBI taxonomy): domain Eukaryota; kingdom Metazoa; phylum Chordata; class Mammalia; order Rodentia; family Sciuridae; genus Callospermophilus; species Callospermophilus lateralis. The sequence goes on along the minus strand of NC_135322.1, from coordinate 66,335,210 downwards.
AAGAACCATAGGTAGATCTCAACAGTTCTGAGAATTCTAACATATTATAAACAGTTAACTATGTTCTACATTTTGCTCACCAGGCTTGTGTATCCTACCATCATATAAGATGAGTTATATGGTTTTTCATAGAGTTCAGGAGCCAGTGAAACTGCCTATAATAGAAAACCTATTCTGTGGTTATGCACATATAGCCAGTATCTCTGAGAGTGGTACCATCAATAGAGCCTAAATTCCCCAGGTTACCATATAGAGTACAGTACTGCTGTGAGTCTTGGTATCATAGAAATCAGTTCACTGACTCTAACTCTAATCCTAGCCCCTGACCCTAACCTTAACCCTAACCCTAACTATCTTACCTTAAACCTAACCCTGCACTTAGCATTAAAATTGTTGAGCTACATTACCTATAATTCTTAGGGTAGTAGTTCCTTGGATTCTATGTAGCTAGGTTGCAGTTTTGAATATTGCTTTGTCCTCAGTCTTGTGGTCCTTGAAGCTTTCAGGTGTTCCTGAAATGAGTGGTGAAATTGCTAGACTACATTACCCACCATCCCACATGGACATGTTTCCCAGAATCTCTTCAGTGTTCAAAGTGTGAGACTACCTTACCCATAATCTTTAGGTAGGAATTTCCCCAGATCCTCTACATTGAGAAGGTAAATCCAAGGAATACATTGCCCACAATTGTAAGGGTTAAGACCCTTCAAGTGTTCATCAGTGAGAGGTCAAATTGGACTAATTTGACTGCTCACTGATGGCCAGTTTTTTAATGCACAAGTTTCCTAGTAATCCATACAGTCATCTGGTAAATTACAAGACAACATTCACCACAATACTTAGTGAAGTAGTTCCCAGGATCCTCCACAGTAAGAGGGCAATTCCAAGGACTACAAAACCCACAATGCTATGACACTGTATGTTCCTAGATTTTTCTGCTATGTGATAAATTGCAAATATTCATTATCCACAATCCTACATGGACAAATTTCCCAGAATTCTCTGAGGTAAGTAGGGAATTTGGGGATTACATTACCCACAGTTCTTAGGAAGGAAGTTTCTATAATCCTCTATAGCAAGAGGAAAATTCCAATGACTAACTTGCCTACAATTGTAAGGGACAGAAACTGCCCATCAGTGACCAGTCAAATTGAATTACTGTGCCCATGATCCTTTGTGAATAAGTTTTTAAGGAATCACTGCAGTTTGCAGTCAAAACTTGGGACTACATTATCCACAGTCCTGGGAAGTTCCCAGGATCCTCCACATCCCTGTGGAATGTGAGGGGCATTCCACAGACTACATTTTCCACAATCCCAAGGGGTAGTAAGCACCAAGATTATCTAATGGGCAGTCAAATAGGACTACAGTGCCCACAATAATTTTTAACAAGTTTCCCAGGAATCCCTGAAGCAAGCAAATAAATTTGGAAATGTATTACCTCCAATTCTAAAGAGGTAGGAAGGTCCCAGAATACCCCATGTTGAATGGTTAAACCAGGACTAAATTAATCATAATTTAGTTATCCATAATTATCTATAATTTTCTAAAAAGAGACTCCAAAATTCCTCATTGTGAGGCCACTTTACCCACAATCCTACTAAGTGATCAGGTAAAACTTGGGACTACATTACCTACAATCCTAATGGGAGAAAGTTTCCAAGATCCTATGTCATAAGTGGTAAACCTAGGAATGTATCATGTACAGACTAAGGTTTAGGAACTCCTATTTCCCTACTGTGGGCCAGCTAAACCAGGGATTACACTATCCACAATCCCAAGAAAAAAGGGAAGTTCCCAGCATTGCCAATGTTTATCAAGGAAAAATGGGGGCATATTATTCATAAATCTTGGAACTGTATTACCTAAGGCAAAGATGTTCCAGGAACCCCTTGGCCTGTGGTAAACCTGACACTGTATTTAAATCTTTATGGGGGGAGGAATCTCCCAGAATCCCTCAAGGAGTGATAAACCCAAGACTGCATTACCCACAATCCTCATTGGGAGAGTAACAAGTCCACAGGAAAGAAAGCTTTCACAAGTCCCCCACTTGTGGAAGCTTTCTTTCCTGTGGAAAGAAAATGACCCACAATTCTATGGCACAGGAAGTTCTCAGAATTCTTTGAATGGAGAGGGCAAATCATGGGACTACATTATCCAAAATCCTCAGGGAGGAAGCCTACCAGCAGTGGGCAGGCAATTTGGACTACATTACCTATAATCCTCACTTGAGACCCTGCTACTATCAGGGAAAAACCTGGGACATTACCAATAATACTAACATTGAAGAAGTGGGATACTGGGAACTTCCTCCATTTTAGGATTATGGGTAATGGTGTCTCCCTCCCCCTCTGAAGTGGTTATGTCTAGAACTAAAATACCCATAATTACATGGGCTCAAAGCACCCAAGATTCCCCAAAGTGAGCAGTAAATCTGAAATTACATTACTAATACTTCTTAGAGGAAGAGTCTCCCAGGATCGCCATCAGTGAACAAGCAAATAATGGAACTTTAATTTCCAGAATTCTATGAAGACGCATTTCCCAGGATCTCTTACAGTGAGCAGGCAAAACTGGGATTACATATCCCATAAAACTAAGGGGTAAGAGGGCTTCCAGAATACCCAGCAGTGAGCAAGCAAATGTTGGAACTACACTACCCATAATCCTCAGCAGAGGAAGTTCTCAGGATTTCTGCATGAAGAAGACAAATTATGAGACTACATTACCCACAATTCAAATAGAGAGAAAGCTCCCACAATTCCCCACCAATAGTATAAATTATGTGACTACATTACCCAAAATTCTGAGGGGTGGAATGTCCCAGAATTCCCCAAAGTGAGTGGTATGCTCCCGACTACTTCACCCATCATCCTTAGGGAAGGAGGCACCCAAAATACCAAGTCCTGAGTGGAGAAATACTGGAACTATGTTACACATAATACTAAAGGAGAGGAAGTTTCCAAGATCCTTTGCACAAAGAGGACAAATCATGGGACTACATTACCCACAATTCTACTGGGTGGAATTCCCAGAGCTGCCCAAAGTAAGTGGTATGTTCTTTACTACTTCACCCACGGTCCTTATGGAAAAAGGCTCACAGAATACCCAGTGGTGAACAGCAAATGTTGATACTATGTCATTCATGATTCTAAGGAGGGGAAGTTCCCAGAATTCTTTGCTCAGAAAGGCTAAATCATGGGACTACAATACCCACAAGTCCACAGGAAAGGAAGCTTTTGCAAGTCACCCACTGTGTAATACTTGGGACTACATGACCCACAATTCTGTGGCTCAGGAAATTCCCAGAATTCCTTACATGGAGAGGGCAAATCATGGGATTACATTACCCAAAATTCTCAGGGAGGAGGCTCCCAGAATACCCAGCATTGGGCAGGCAAATTGTACTATATTACCCATAATCCTAAGAGGGAGGAAGTTCCCAAGATCCTCTGCACAGAGCCAATAAATCATGAAACTACATTACCCACAACTTTAACAGGGGAGGAATCTCCCACAAGTCTCCACAGTTTGAATAAAACATGGGATTATTTTACCTGCAATTCCATGTGAATTGGTAGGAGGAATTACTCAGAATTCCTCAACATAAGCCATACACCTGTTAATACTTCACCCACAATATTTGGGGAGAACCTCCCACAATACCAAGCTAAGAGCAGAAAATATTGGGACTACATTATCCATAATCCTAAGGGGAAGAAGTTCCCAGGATCTCCAGTGTCAGTGGTTAAACCTGGGCCTATACTACCCATGGTCTTTTTTTTTTTTTTTAATTTTTTTTTATTTATTTATTTATTTTTATTGGTTATTCAAAACATTACAAAGATTGCAGAATCACATCGGTTACACATCCACATTTTTACATAATACCATAATAGTAACTGTTGTATTCTGCTACCTTTCCTATCCTCTACTATCCCCCCTCCCCTTCCCTCCCATCTTCTCTCTCTACCCCATCTACTGTAATTCATTTCTCTCCTTATTTTTTCCATTCCCCTCACAAACTCTTATATGTAATTTTGTATAACAATGAGGGTCTCCTTCCATTTCCAAGCAATTTCCCTTTTCTCTCCCTTTCCCTCCCACTTCATGACTCTGCTTAATGTTAATCTTTTCCTCCTGCTCTTCCTCCCTGCTCTGTTCTTGGTTGCTCTCATTATATCAAAGAAGACATTTGGCATTTGTTTTTTAGGGATTGGCTAGCTTCACTTAGCATAATCTGCTCTAGTGCCATCCATTTCCCTGAAAATTCCATGATTTTGTCATTTCTTAGTGCTGCATAGTACTCCATTGTGTATAAATGCCACATTTTTTTTATCCATTCATCTATTGAGGGGCATCGGGGTTGGTTCCACAGTCTAGCTATTGTGAATTGTGCTGCTATGAACATCGATGTGGCAGTATCCCTGTAGTACGCTCTTTTGAGGTCTTCAGGGAATAGTCCGAGAAGGGCAATAGCTGGGTCAAATGGTGGTTCCATTCCCAGCTTTCCCAGGAGTCTCCATACTGCTTTCCATATTGGCCTCACCATTTTGCAGTCCCACCAGCAATGTATAAGAGTACCCTTTTCCCCACATCCTCGCCAGCACTTGTTATTGTTCAACTTCATAATGGCTGCCAATCTTACTGGAGTGAGATGGTATCTTAGGGTGGTTTTGATTTGCATTTCTCTGACTGCTAGAGATGGTGAGCATTTTTTCATGTACTTGTTGATTGATTGTATGTCCTCCTCTGAGAAGTGTCTGTTCAGGTCTTTGGCCCATTTGTTGATTGGGTTATTTGTTTTCTTATTGTTTAATTTTTTGAGTTCTTTGTATACTCTGGATATTAGGGCTCTATCTGAAGTGTGAGGAGTAAAAATTTGTTCCCATGATGTAGGCTCCCTATTTACCTCTCTTATTGTTTCTCTTGCTGAGAAAAAAACTTTTTAGTTTAAGTAAGTCCCATTTGTTGATTCTTGTTTTTAACTCTTGTGCTATGGGTGTCCTATTAAGGAATTTGGAGCCTGATCCCACAATATGTAGATCGGAGCCAACCTTTTCATGTATCAGACGCATAGTCTCTGATTTGATATCAAGGTCCTTGATCCATTTTGAGTTAACTTTTGTGCATGGCGAGAGGAGGGGATTCAGTTTCATTTTATTGCATATGGATTTCCAGTTTTCCCAGCACCATTTGTTGAAGATGCTATTCTTCCTCCATTGCATGCTTTTAGCCCCTTTATCGAATATAAGATAGTTGTAATTTTGTGGATTGGTTTCTGTGTCCTCTATTCTATACCATTGGTCCACCCGCCTGTTATGGTACCAGTACCATGCTGTTTTTGTTACTATTGCTTTGTAGTACAGTTTGAAATCTGGTATCGCTACACCTCCTGATTCACACTTCCTGCTTAGAATTGCTTTTGCTATTCTGGGTCTTTTATTTTTCCATATGAATTTCATGATTGCTTTATCTATTTCTACAAGAAATGCCGTTGGGATTTTGACTGGCATTGCATTGAACCTATAGAGAACTTTTGGTAATATTGCCATTTTGATGATGTTAGTTCTGCCTATCCATGAACAGGGTATATTTTTCCATCTTCTAAGATCTTCTTCTATTTCTCTCTTTAGGGTTCTGTAGTTTTCATTGTATAAATCTTTCACCTCTTTTGTTAGGTTGATTCCCAAGTATTTTATTTTTTTTGAGGATATTGTGAATGGGGTAGATGTCCTCATTTCCAGTTCAGAAGATTTGTCGCTGATATACAGGAATGCCTTTGATTTATGCGTGTTGATTTTATATCCAGCCACTTTGCTGAATTCATTTATTAGCTCTAGTAGTTTCTTTGTAGACCCTTTTGTGTCTTCTAGGTATAGGATCATATCATCCGCAAATAGTGATAATTTAAGTTCTTCTTTTCCTATTTTTATGCCTTTAATTTCTTTCGTCTGTCTAATTGCTCTGGCCAGTGTTTCGAGAACTATATTGAATAGAAGTGGTGAGAGAGGACATCCCTGTCTTGTTCCAGATTTTAGAGGGAATGCCTTCAGTTTTTTTCCATTTAGAATGATGCTAGCCTGAGGCTTAGCATATATAGCTTTTATAATTTTGAGGTAAGTTCCTGTTATCCCTAGTTTTTCTAATGTTTTGAACATAAAGGGATGCTGTACTTTGTCAAATGCTTTTTCTGCATCCATCGAGATGATCATATGGTTCTTATCTTTAAGTCTATTGATGTGGTGAATAACGTTTATTGATTTCCGTATATTGAACCAGCCTTGCATCCCAGGGATGAATCCTACTTGATCATGGTGCACAATCTTTTTGATATGTTTTTGTATACGATTTGCCAGAATTTTATTGAGGATTTTTGCATCTAAATTCATTAGGGATATTGGTCTGTAGTTTTCTTTCTTTGAGGTGTCCTTCTCTGGTTTGGGAATCAGGGTGATATTGGCCTCATAGAATGAATTTGGGAGTTCTCCCTCTTTTTCTATCTCCTGAAATAGATTATGGAGTATTGGTATTAGTTCCTCTTTAAATGTTTTGTAAAACTCTGCTGTATATCCATCCGGTCCTGGGCTTTTCTTGGTTGGTAGTCTTTTGATGGCTTCTTCTATTTCCTCCCTTGATATTGATCTGTTTAGGTTGTTTATATCTTCCTGATTCAATCTGGGTAGTTCATATGTCTCAAGGAATTTATCTATGCCTTCACTATCTTCTATTTTATTAGAGTATAGGGTTTCAAAATAATTTCTAATTATCGTCTGTATTTCTGAATTGTCTGTTGTGATGTTGCCTTTTTCATCCCGTAAGCTAGTAATTTGGGTTCTCTCTCTTCTTCTCTTTGTTAGTGTGGCTAGTGGTCTATCAATCTTATTTATTTTTTCAAAGAACCAACTTTTAGTTTTGTCAATTTTTTCGATTGTTTCTTTTGTTTCAATTTCATTGATTTCTGCTCTAATTTTAATTATTTCTTGCCTTCTACTGTATTTGCTGCTGATTTGTTCTTCTTTTTCTAAGGCTTTGAGGTGCAGTATGAGGTCATTTATTTGTTGGCTTTTCCTTCTTTTAAGGAATGAACTCCATGAAATGAATTTTCCTCTTAGTACTGCTTTCATAGTGTCCCAAAGATTTTGATATGTTGTTTCTGAGTTTTCGTTTACCTCTAAGAATTTTTTAATTTCCTCTTTGATGTCTTCTGTAACCCTTTGTTCATTCAGTAGCATATTGTTTAATCTCCATGTGATGTAGGGTTTTTCCTTTCTCATTTTATTATTGATTTCCAATTTCATTCCATTATGATCAGATAAAATGCATGGTAGTATCTCAACTCCTTTGTAATTGCTAAGCTTTGCCCTGTGACATAATATATGGTCTATTTTTGAGAAGGATCCATGTGCTGCTGAGAAGAAAGTGTATCCGCTTGATGTTGGGTGGTATATTCTGTATATATCAATTAAGTCTAAGTTATTAATTGTATTATTGAGCTCTATGGTTTCTTTATTCAATTTTTGTTTGGAAGATCTGTCCATTGGTGAGAGAGGTGTATTAAAATCTCCCATGATTATTGTGTTGTGGTCTATTAGACTCTTGAACTTGAGAAGAGTTTGTTTGATGAACGTAGCTGCACCATTGTTTGGAGCATATATATTAATGATTGTCAAGTCTTGTTGGTGTATGGTTCCCTTGAGCAGTATGTATTGTCCTTGTTTATCCCTTTTGATTAACTTTGGCTTGAAGTCTATTTTATTTGATATAAGTATGGACACCCCTGCTTGCTTCCGGGGTCCGTATGAGTGATATGATTTTTCCCAACCTTTCACCTTCAGTCTGTGTATGTCTTTTCCTATCAGATGAGTCTCCTGTAGGCAGCATATTGTTGGATCTTTTTTTTTAATCCATTCTACTAGCCTATGTCTTTTGATTGGTGCATTTAAGCCATTAACATTTAGGGTTACTATTGAGATATGGTTTGTATTTCCAGCCATATTTGGTTATGTATGATACTTAACATGATTAGTTTTTCCTCTATGCTTAGTTTTTCCTTTATTGTACTACCTCCCGTTGTTGGTTTTCATTGTTATTTTTCATTTCCTCTTCCTGTAATGTTTTGCCAAGGATGTTTTGAAGAGCTGGTTTTCTAGCTGCAAATTCTTTTAACTTTTGCTTATCGTGGAAGATTTTTATTTCATCTTCAATCCTGAAGCTTAATTTCGCTGGATACATGATTCTTGGTTGGAACCCTTTTTCTTTCAGCATTTGAAATATGTTGTTCCAGGATCTTCTAGCTTTCAGAGTCTGTGTTGAAAGATCAGCAGTTATCCTGATTGATTTACCCTTAAATGTAATCTGCTTCCTCTCTCTTGTGGCTTTTAAGATTCTCTCCTTATTCTGTATGTTGGGCATCTTCATTATTATATGTCTTGGTGTGGATCTCTTATGATTTTGTATATTCGGTGTCCTGTAGGCTTCTAGTATTTGGATTTCTTTTTCATTCTTTAAGTCTGGGAAGTTTTCTAGTATTATTTCATTGAATAAATTACTCATTCCCTTGGTTTGGACCTCTGTACCCTCTTGTATCCCAATAACTCTTAGGTTTGGTTTCTTGATGTTATCCCATAATTCTTGGATGTTCTGCTCATGATTTCTTAACATTTTTGCTGAGCTGTCTATGTTCTTTTCAAGTTGAAAAACTTTGTCTTTGTTGTCTGAAGTTCTATCTTCCAAGTGTTCTACTCTGCCGGTAATACTCTCATTTGAGTTTTTAATTTGGTTTATTGTTTCCTGCATTTCCAGGATTTCTGTTTGTTTGTTTTTTATATCCTCTATCTCCCTATAGAGTTGATCTTTTGCTTCTTGGATTTGTTTATGTAATTCATTGTCAAAGTGATTTTTCATTGTCTGAATTTGATGAATAATGTCTTCCTTGAGACTCCAGATCATCTGAAGCATGTATATCCTGAACTCTTTGTCTGACATTCCATCAGCTGCAGATATTACCTCATCTAATGTTGAATTGACCTGTATTGTTTGTGGTCCTTTCTTTCCTTGTCTTTTCATACTGCTCATGATTCTTTCTAGCTTTGTGAAACTGTTGAGCTAATGTTTTTCCCCTTATATATTTGTATTGTTCTTGAATAGCTCCAATATCCCTCTTTTTCAGAGAAAGACAATGTTAACAGATCCCAATATCAACAGTACATTATCTAAGGACAAGTTTTCATTATTAATACATTTATAGTTAGATTCTAAGACTATAGATATTGAATTTAATTATTACTTAAGAATATATTCCTTAGTTTCATAAAAGGCATACCATATCTGGTGGCATATAGAAAACTTAATTTCAGACGAAGGATGTTATACTTAAAGAGAAAGGAGTGAGGGAATGAGGTTAAACTAACTTAGCACCTTTGGAGAACTCTAACCACTCGACTGGTAATTTATGGAAGAATGTATAGACTCAACCTCCTATTTAGATAGTTACCCTATGTATAGATAGCAAAAGTTAGGAGATTGAAAGTGGTATAGAGAGAATATGAATTAAAAAAAAAGAAAAGAAAAGAAATAACAAGGAAGAAAAGAGAAATAAGAGAAGGGAAAGGGAAGTAAGATAGAAATACAGAAAAAAATGGGGGGGAGGTGGGGTATATGCAATTCCTCTATATTATATTACTTTGCTAATTCAGTTGTTCATGCTCAGTTCTTGGTTTCACATATGCTGAAGTTGTGGAAGAGAGAGAAGAAAAGAGAAAGAGAGGGAAAAAAAAAGTCTCTCAGAACACTGTTTTCCTTGCTTCCAGTAGGTGGCGTTGTCTATTCCTAGTTTGAGCCTCTGTATTCAGGGTGGTGGGTATAGCCAGTGTGAAGGGAAATGAGCTTCCACCTGTATCTTCCCTACTCTAGTCTCTGAGGTAGAAACCAGGTGCCTCTACAGTTGTTGTTTTGTGTTGATAGCTACAATCCCCAAAAGCTTGTGGGAAATATTTTGAGTTATCGCAGCTAAGGGTGGGGGAGTTAGAAACCGGGTACCTGGATCAGCCGCAACTGTGCTGGTAGCCACACCCACTTTGATGGGTTTTAAGGGTTGATGGGCTTCCTGGAGACTAGCGCTCGGGGCGGGACCGGACTTCCTCCTCCGGTCTGGCTGGCGGCTGGCGCCTTCCTGCTCCGGTCTGGCTGGCGGCTGGCGCCTTCCTGCTCCGGTCTGGCTGGGCGGCTGGCGCGGCTTCCTGCTCCGGTCTGGCTGGGCGGCTGTCCTACCCATGGTCTTTAGTGGCAGAAATTCAAGAGTACCTCTTGGTTTTGTAAATCTCACTAACCTTTGCTCTGTGGCTAATTTTTGCCTAGCCCTATCCCTACACCTAAAATTACTCAGAATCCTCAGGGTATAAGGGCAAGCATGTGCATTCAGCTTTCCTTGGTCTCCTGGCAGAGGTGTGTGGCTAAGATCAAGGACTACATCACCCATAATTCTTAGGGTGAGGAAGCACCCAAAATCTCCCAAGGAGAGTCAGAAAAATCCAAACCCTAACTCTATTCTTGTTAATGTATGTTCAGCATTTTGCTAGCTCTTCATGGGGGATCCTGGGGCTTCATCTTCCTTAGGATTGTAGGTCATTTAGTTCAGACCTTTTCCCACTCACGGGAAGAGGTGGAAATAATTCTCCTAAAAGTTTCTGACCCTGAGGACTGTGGGTAATGTAGTCCAGCATTTTGTCAGTTTGCTCCCATGAGGTTACCCCCCCCCATAGATTGTGGGTAATGTAGTCCAGTATTGGTTCTCTGGTAATTCTGGTAATGTAGTCCAGAATCCAGGGAACTTCTGCCCCATTCGGATTGTAATGAAGTCCCTGTATTTTCTGGTTCAGAGGGGTTGATTCTGTGCACTTCTACCTCCCCCTCGGTGGATTATTAATAATGTAGTTCAGCATTTTGCCTGCCTGGGGGGTGGAGAATGGGGGCTCTTGAGAATTTCCACAACAGAGGGCTGCAGCATTTTGCTGGCTCCTGTGGGGGAATCTGGGAGCCTCTGCCACCTGAGGATTGTGAATAATTTAGTCACATGTTTTACCAGCTCACGTGAGGCATGGGAATCCTGTGATTTCTGTCCCCCAGGATTATGGGTAATGTAGTCCCACATTACAGCTCATGGTGAAGGAATTCCTATGAACCTCCCATTCCCACCTCCACCCCAAGCATTGTGGGTAATGTAGTCTAGTGTTTTGCTGGTTCTCTGTGGGGGATCCTGAGAGCTTCTTCCCCCTTAGGACTGTGGGTAATGTAGTCCCACACTTTGCTAGCTCACAGTGGGGAGCACTCAAGTAAGCTTCTACTGCCCCCTGAGAATTGTGGGTAATATAGTCCAGTGTTTTTCCCACATACACCTCTGTCAGATGTCTATGTAAGCATAGTTATCACCACAGTGGCTTCTGGGAATTATCAGACAAATCACTCAACTGTGTGCAGACTTACCCAGAATAAATATAAACAATGAAGCAACATTAGCCTTAGCCCTCAGGCACTAGTGAGTCCCCTGTGCTGGAAACCCCAGGCCTCCCCTGCACTACCCTAAGTTTATGCCTCAATTTCTCCTTTGAGTGTGCTGGGTTTTCTCCCCATAAAATATACCTTCTCCCCCCAAAATATATTATGACAGTGAACATTCAAAGCCTCACAAGGAATACTTTCATAAAATTAAGTCCAACCAAAATATTACCTACAAAAGTAAAAACACAGCAGAGCTTCTTTCTCAGTGCCTGCGATAGTGGACAAAGGGGCTTTTCCTCATTCTTCCCCCACCTTTTCCTCGGATAGACTTCAGTTATCCCAAAATCACTGTGCCATCCACATGTAGATTCCTAGGGGAAGAAATCTCATGGTACACATGATCCCTAGGTGTCCCCAGACAAGGCATCTCCCTGTGAGGGTATCAAGGAAGTTCTGTCACAACAGTCATTGCTCCAAGGTGCCTTTAGCCTGCACCCATGGTCCCTTCCTGAGTGGGTTCCCAGTTTGGGGTTAGAGTTACTTCACTGTGGACATGGGCACCAGGTGTCCTCAGCTACAGCATTTCCCTGTGTGGATCCCAAGGAGAAGGAAGCTTTTGTCACCACGCTCATAGCCCAAGGTGTCCACAGCAATGCTCTCCCCTGGTGGACCACAAGGGTGAGGGTTACAGCAAGTCTTGAAGTTACAGCAAGTCTTGGGTTACCTCACTGTGGACATAGACCCCAGGTACCCCCAGCCATGGAATTTCACCAGGTGAGTCCTGAGAAAAAAGTTTGCTGTGGGAATAGGACATCCATCCCTGGCAGACATATGATTCAAGGGGATTAGAAAAACTCACTCTGAGAACCCTCTTCTGGCCATTGTGGGCAGGTGAGGATAATCAGTGCTCAATGTTCAGCATTGGCCCTGCACCCCCTTGTGGCAGTCCTGGTGAAGCTCTGAAATTCATGGTTTTGATTTTATGAGGCCATAATTGTGGAAATCAAACAGCAATAGAATCCACCATACCATGTTCATAAAGGATACAGGTAGAAAAAAAAAGCAAAATACATAGTCAATAAGAAAAAAATCAATTGATTTCTTATATATCAGCAAAACTATATAGGAAAAATTGGAATTTAAAAACTAGAATAAGAAAAAAAAACTGAACTATTCCATTTACAATAGCACTCCCAAAATTGAAAAGTTATATGTTTTAAATTACAAATATACTTTTAGAAAATCTTGAAACAATTGAAAGAAATCAAACAAAATATAAATAGAGATATTCATTGTTCAGGTCTCTACATAGTAAAGATGAAATTCTCCCACAGTTGATTTGCAGATTCAGCACAATCACACTCAAATTTCCAGAAATTTTTTTCTGAACCTAAAATAGATGTGACAGACTACAGAAGGACAAAGAACTCGCACATCTGTGTCATAACACCTGAAGTAGTGAGGAAATGTGATGCTGTGAAGGGATACACAGGTAGATATAAATGGAAATGAGTGGAGAGCCCAAAACTCACACATGCCTACAGGCAGCTGATTTTGTCAAAGGAAAGAGACCTTCATGAAGACAACAGCATCTACTGCACAGATGGTGTTGGAGTGTTTGGAAACCCTATGGGAGAAATGGACAGGGAAAACCTTTATAAGGTTCACAAAACTCACTCTAAATAGTCCATGGCGTACATCAAAAATGTGAAACTATAATAATTATAGTAGAAACTACTATGACCATGTTTCGTATTGAGTTTTTATTAAAAAATACAGCTGCAAAAACAAATCCATGAAAGAAAGAATTGATAATGTGGACTTAATTTAAATTTAAATTGTCGCTGTGCATGGTGGTGCATGCCTGTAATCCCAGATATTAGGTAGCCTGAGGTGACTTAGCAAGACTCTGTCTCAAAGTAAAACAGTTAAGAAGAGCTGGGAATATAGCTCAGTGGTAGAACACCCCTGTGTTTTATGTTCAGTACCAATTTTTTTAAAAAAATATTTTTATTAGTTATTGATGGACCTTTATTTATTTAATTGCTTATATGTGGCACTGAATCAAACCCAGTGCCTCATGCATGCTAGGCAAGTGCTCTACCACTGAGCCACAACTCGAGCTCCCCCCCAATTTTTTAAAATAAAAACATCTACTCTGAAAAATTCATATTAAAGGAACAAAAAGATTAAGCCAGAGACTGGTGAAAATATTTGGAAAATACATGAAGTCCATCTAAAGTGGACTTGTATCCTAAATATGGTAAGAAACAATTGAATTAAAATGGGTTAATATCTGAACTGACAACTTAACAAAGAAGATATGAAAATGGCAAAGAAGCATAGAAATGCTGCTCAGCTACACCTGACATGAGGGGAAATGACCCACAATGCTGTATGGAACTTCAACTGCATTCAATGGCTCCAAACTTTTTCAATTGGAAGATGTAGAACCAGAACTCTCATTCATTGCTGGTGAAATGCATAATAGTTTATCACTTTTAAAAGTTTCAAGTTTTTTTCCAGAGCAAAACATAAGCACACCATATGATCCAATAAAAACTTAAGAATTTAGACAATTGCTTAGAAAATATGTCTTGAAAATATGTATATACAACATGCATTTATACACAGAAATTCTATTCAGAATGGCCAAAGAGATTCAGTGTTCCCTTTATTCCACAACATAAGTTTGCACATTGAAGCTGAAATTAAACCCATTATCCCATGCCTGAATCTAAAAACATGCCACTATGGCTTGAATGTTTGCATTCCACATGTGTTTAAAATTTCTTGTGTTAGAAACTCAATCTCTGGGCTGGGGATGTGGCTAAAGTGGTAGCGCCCCAGCCTGGCATGCGTGCGGCCCGGGTTCGATCCTCAGCATCACATATAAACAAAGATGTTGTGTCCGCCAATAACTAAAAAATAAATATTAAAAATTCTCTCTCTCTCTTTAAAAAAAAGAAAGAAAGAAACTCAATCTCCAAAATCCCAGAATCCAGAAAGCCCACCAATCTCTCATGCCCCCCTAGCCATCCACAGTTTGGAACAGCCAAGGTGTTCCTTTTAATCTCAGCAGGAAGAGTGTCTCAGGAAGGCACAGAAAAGGATGATCCACCTGATCATGGTATCTCACCTGTGTCCACTGGGCCCAGCCACCCTTTTAAGGCAGTGAGGGTAGAATAAGCTGGGGGCTACAACCCTCTTCTCAAACCCAGTGAATTACGATTTAATCAAAATCCACCCTTGTCAACCCTCCCTGGGCCTTCCTCAGCCAGGTTTCCCTCTCAGTACTCAAAGGAGATGCCCCATGGACACAAGCGTTTCAGAATGCAGCCCACACCCCATTTAGAAGGCTAATGGGGTGCAGGAATGTGATCTTGTGCACAGGTGGTGGGAAGGAGGAACACTCCCCTCTCTAGGTAAGACTTCACTGCACAGAGGACACAGGGAGCTCAATTCTGACCTGTGGCTGCTGCTCAATTTCTGAACATTTCTCAAATGCTCCCTCTAACACAAGGAGCTGCCAAATACACTACTGAAGGGTGGCAGTGTTTTTGTCTCCACAGAAACCTTAAGAAATTTCTGGGGACCCCTGTTTTTACTCAAAATGAAGCTCTATAACTTTTGTTGAAAAACTGACAATCTTTACCTGATCCTCATGGGGGGCTGACCTGGCTCCCCATACATATTTCTGCCCAGATGCCACTGAAAGTTCAAGTAGCCTCCTGCCTCCCCAGAAGGCATCACAGGAGGCCCAGCTTTAGGCCAATGTGCCCAGAAAGCCAACAAAGCATTACATGCAGAGGCACCTCTGCCAAGGTCTGTCTTCCCCATGGCACCTCCTGGCCCTGTGCAGGCCATACTCTGGACTCTGGAGGGGACAATGCCCTGCAACAACCCCACTCCAGCTCTCAGTCCAGTAACATCCAGCTGTGAGTTGTCTCTGATCTTTGTTAACCTCATATATTCATATCAACAACACTAGCTGAGCCTTTCTCAGCCTTGAGCTCTAAATCATGAAGGAAGAGGGAAACATGTGGTGCTCATAGGAAGGCCTCATCTTGCTGGAGAGCAGGAGTTGGCTCAGCTCTATGGCAGACAATGGGGCCTGGGGTGGCAGATGGTGCTGGCAGCTGCTCTGGGGCCCCAGCAGAAGAACAGTGTTGAGATGGGCCCTGCCTCAGGGGTGCTATGTGACAAGATATTGCAGTCCTCCTTTTTACACATCAGGATGGGCTGTCTCCCTAACAAGATCATCCCACCAATGTGTTTCCACATTAGGAGTCATCCTAGATGCTCAATGTGAATCCTGAATACTTTCTTCTGTCAGTGCTCAATCCTGTAAAGGGTGTCTGTTAAGAGGGAAATGTGACACATCCTGAATAGAGTTGCTCCACAGTCACAGGGCAAGAGAAAATAGGGTGTCAGAGCAAGTTTATGGAGATGGATCCAGTGCACGCATGTGAAGGAGGAGATTGTGAAGGATGGGCCTGAGTTATGAAGGAGATGGGAGGCCATTAGGACAAAGTTAAGGATCAGGAGGAGGGAGAGCAGATAATGGGCAAACATAGTCACCCAGGACAACAGTTATTCCTAAACATGTCAACACATGCTTCCATGTTGGCGGTCAGTTGTGCACCAGGGAAAGTGAAGGTGTTTGCAGAGCACACATGCACAGGAATGTTCACAGCAGCCTATTTTGCAATGCTCTGTCATGTGTCAGGCTATATGGGCAATGATCAACAGACTCCATTTTATCCTGAGACTCCATATCCTGTAAGAAATACTTCTCCTATGGGAAAGACCTGCCTCTGTACTCATTAATATTTACCTAGCATAGCATACTTTTCAACACAAAATGTCAGTTCTTATACAAAGTAAAACTGTTCTTTTGGTTCCATTTTTCTTGGGCAATGTACCCTGACAGAGATTGTCTAGTAACCATTAGTAGTAACCGTTAGTAATTATTCTAACTTGTACTCAACTGGGGTTATTTTGACACACTTCCCTTTTGCTTGCTTACTGCTGTGGCAACATGGAACATCCGTTGCATTGTTTCATTAACTGCTCAATTCAGCTTCTGTACCCTGCTTGCTTGCAGCTACATCAACCTGGATGTGGCTTTTGCCTTAAATACCCTAAAATGTTGAAGTTAAATACCCTAAAATGTTTTCTGCAGAGACAACTTGGTCCCGTAGGAAGCAGTCCCAGCCAGTCAGAATAAACACTCTTCAATTTGGACAAAACTGGGACTTGGTGTGTTTTCTGAGTGACCTGCCCCACAACATAACCACCAACATGCAAATGTCATCCACAGAAGAACAGGTAAACAACTGTCAGCCACCCACAGGTACACAGGTGGCTCTGAGGCATCTGTCCTACCCTGGCAACAGCAAGTTCATCTGTGTTCTAATAATTGTATCATTTCAGCAAGCAGAGGATGTGATGTGGGGGCTACTACCCTTTCCTCATATTCCCTAATTCTTCCCTCACTGAGCACCTCCCTTGGGTCCCCAGATCTTTAGTTCTATCCTAGGGATCTAGTCCTGGTGGCCACTAATGGAGATAGGACAAGTGTGGTGGAGGTAATCCTCTCTCCACTGGAGAACCTCAGACCATCCCATCACATTTCTCCACCCCACCCCCTCTCTCTGCAACCCATAACCTGTATTCCCAGTCTGGAGACCTTAATCTCTCCACAGAGGACCCCAGACCATTCCACCACAATGTCCAACCTGTCTCTGTGGTCTCCTACTTGTTTTCCCATCTTTGAACTTGGTCTGTCTGTCCAAAGGGGACCCCAGATGACACCTTCACACTTTCAACCTCATCTCTGCAGTTCCCCAGAGACCTTGGTCATCTCTGCTGCATCTTCAATAGTATATAGCTTTGATGTCATCAAGAGCAGTTTCTTACCTAGGCTATTAAAGACCCTCCCCAGCCTGTTCTTTTATTGGAAGGCAAAACTGCTGTTTTGGAAAGATGTAGGCAAGAACTATTAGAGTTTTCAGAAATCCTTGAGGAAAGCTTTATCTGCATATTCTGAAATGGCAAGTCTATAAATCAGACAGTATCCAACCTCATGTCCTGCAGAAATTCTTATCTAGGCTGAAGGCTCTTGGGGCCTACCTCTGGGGACCATAAATCAGGAGTCTATGGTGGAAGCACTGTCACCAGGAAGCTGCCCACCTCTGCCAGCTCATCACTTGGGCCTGGACCCTTCTCCAGAAACACTCTGGTGATGGCTGCTGCATGGGTGGGTAAATCCTATAAGGAAAGAAATTCCACAACCCACTGGAGGGAGGAGGGAGCATAGTCCACATGCAGCATAACACAACCTCATGTAGGGAGGCAGACATGGCATCCAGCCCAGCTATCCCAGACCACCTGAGCCAAGTTCATCACTGCTGTGCCCCAGCCTCCCTCTCTAAACCCTGGTCTCCAACTAAGGAAGGAGGGGAACTGAGCAGGAGAGATGGCCCAACTGCCTGAGGGGATGACAGCACCTGGAAGCCAGTGGCCTTGAAATCGTGCTTGTCCTAGGAGATCTGTGCTGGAAATGCTATATGCCTTGGGATTGTGGTTCTGTAGATTATGATTTGGGGTCATCTGGCATTAGTGGTTGTGATTGAATGGGACAGGTTTTGTTGGTCCTAATAGCTCAGCAATGAGTGAGTTTTAGGACAATGACCAGATCTAAGGGCAACAGCAGACATCCTTGTTTTGATTCTGCAGAAAAGAGGCTTTATCTCATTTCTCCAAATTTACAGTGAGAAAGAGGGTCATTGATCAGTTGTCCCCTGTGCAGAGATTGGCTGAGGTACATCATCCCTCCTTACTACATGGAAAGAGCCTCCAGGACCCTACTTCTCATCAGGTCAGTGACATCCCTTCTGTCACCCTGGCTCTTGACCACTTGAACTGAGCTTGCCTGTGGTTCACCCTGACCCTGATTATCAGCACTTCACTTTCTTCGTACCACAATGTCACCCTCAATCTCTCCTAGAAGCACAGTGGACACCTGCCCCCAGGTTCCCTCAGTCCTTTTTCACCCTTCACTCTCCTTATACCCCAGTGCTAAGGAGCACCCAATGAACCAAGGATTCTCCACAATAAGTAGGCACATCACAGATTACCTTACCCACAATCTGAAGTGGCAGGTGCTGCCAGGATCCCATGTAGAAATCAGCAAAGGCCAAATATTAACCCAACCCCTAGCCCTTGCCCTAATCCTAACTGCTCAGAATCCTCAGGGTACCAGGGCAAGCATGAGGCATTCATCTTTATGTGACTACTAGCAGAGGAATGTGGGCAAAACTCAGAATTATATCAACCATGATGCCCAGGGGCAAAAGTTTTCAGAGCCCTCCTCTTATAGTGAGTGGGCTAAACACAGGGCTACATTACCCACAATTCTAATTGGAAGAAACCACCAGGATCCCTAGAAGATAATCGGCAAAATGCTAAACATTGTATTTAATCCCAGTGGTTTGGGAGGCTGAGGTTGAAGGATTACAAGTTCAAAGCTGACCTTAGCAATTTAGTGAGGCCCTAAGCAACTTAACGAGACCCTGTCTCAAAAAATAAAAAGTTTGGAGATGTGGCTCAGTGCTTAAGCACCCCTGGGTTCAATCCCTAGTACCAAAACCAACCCTAAACTTACCATAGCCCTAATACTAGCCCTAACAATACTCAGAATCCTCAGGGCACCAGGGTATTTGGCTTTCAGTTTCCATGGGATTTCTGACAGAGGTGAGAGGGCAAAACTCACAATAACATTACCCATAATTGTTGAATTTCTCATGACTAAAACACTTAGGGTCACTCCACGTAAACTGAACTGGGTTGCATGAAGTAATCACACAAGAGACAGAGAAACCTTTTTCATTGGGTCCTGTGAAGGCTCCTCTGACCTTAGGGGTTCATGGAAAGAGAGAAAGAACATGTGCTGAACCCTTTAATTGGGGAGAAGCCATTCAAATGATGCAAGTGGTCAGGTTTCAGGGGGTTGAGTGTGGCTTCATGATGTCTGCTGTCAGCAGGTTGACTGACAGCTAGAAAGGCCATGCTCAAAAGCATGACCTTTTTATAGGGAGTTTACATGGAACATTCTATCCCAAACTGGGCAAAGGGGTAGTGTTACAAAAAGAATAGGTGCGTGTAGCTCAACCTCAGGGGTATGCCTACTCAGAAGACTGGCCTTGCTATCTGAGTGGGGGAAAAGACCGAGTCATGAGTCATGGCACTACCATGCCAACTACAGTGATCTGTCAGATCCTTGTGGTGCATCAGGACTGGAAGGCATGGTAGCTCAATGTGGCTCCCCATATATTCCCCCTTTCTTAATATTTAAATACAATTGGGGAATTATATCTTTTAGTCACTGGATTCTTGGTCTGAGGTCATCATGATCTACTATTGAAACACAAAAGGAATTAGTAGAAAACATATTATCTCAATGACACACCGTGTGGAATGTTTCAACATATTTAGGATTAAAGTTATTTAATTAACTTTGGAAGATCCAGGTTATTATTATTATTTTGCCAACACTTATCAGAAGATTCTTAATCTTTTCCCAGTTTTATTGGGAAGCATTCTGTTTGGCCATAGTAACATTTTATTTGGCATGGCATTTAGGCCTTTCCACAAACCATAGAGCAGAGAGCTCATTCACAATATTTATTACAGAGGCTTTTTAGAGCATTTTAACTTAGTTCCAATCCTTCCATCAGCACTTATCTGACTATGAAGAATCTTGGAAGTAATTTAAGTCAAATATTAATAAAATAAATATAAGTTTTAAGATATAACTGCAATAAATATTGTAGAAGCAAGGGATAATATTTAAAGTATCACTTCAAGGATCATGAGATCAAGAGCTTGCCTAGGTCTGGTTAATTGGCAAGCACCTGTTTTAAAACCTAAATATTAACTTCAGCATATAATAGATCTGAAATATTAGCTGGAAAAAACTAGAGATAACAATAATATAAATTGTATTTTTCATCCTTCCTCTTAATTCTCACATTTAAGGAGTTTATTAGATCTGACAGTAATATAAATATTCTGAAGGTTTGAGTCAAACATCAAAACATCTTTTTGGATGCCATCTCACTGAGAGTTTAAAGTTTCTAGGAGTTATGGCATCCTCATGTAATTGTTCTTGTCCATTCTAGGAGACCAGCCTAAAATATATCCTTTATTTCTAGATATCTTGTGTTGTACTGACAAGACATGCAGAATCCATCCACTTACAAAAGGTATCAACTTCTATTGTAGAAATATTAGGGCAATAATACATTGGTGGATATTCTATGTAAATAATTGTCTTGAATAGGAAAAAAATCTATTTTATTAATTTTTCTGACAATTGTCTAGATAAGTAAATATAGTCTTAATCTTAGGGACCAGCATGATTGGTTGGTTTAGGTTTCTTATATGCTGTCTTTTTCTCAAATGATACTTCCAGACATCCTGTTTACCATAGGATCAACATATAGGTATAACTAACCACTACAGTCAGGGAAGCCAGAATTAGACAGGCAGTCAGTATAGATAGGTACATTGAGTCAGGTCAGATTAAGGAGGCCAATTTTGAGTGAGTCTGGGAAGTTGGAGACTGTCCCCTGAGGGATCTAATCAAGAACCTGCCTCTTCTCCAATGTGTTGCCAAGGTAACCTGTCCCAGGAATTTCCCCTCCCTACAGGGAGCTATAAGGTTGTTAATAAAGTCAGCAGTTTAATATATTTAGTGTTTAATTAAGAATATAAATTTATTGAAAAACATTAAAACTTGCCTTAAACAGTAGAAATCATTAGGCAATAAAGACCTTCCTGAAAGAAAATAAACTTAACATTTTAATATGTCTTAATATGTTCAGGACTATTCTACACTGCTCTTCCCTCTTCATCCCACCTTTTGACCCACCCACTGAGCATTCCTGGGCCTAGTCACTAGAAAGGGAGGAGAAAGATAAGGGGGGGAAAGGCAGGAGAACAAAGAAGGCCTAGGTCATATAAAAAGGGCAGAACACCTTGCTTCTTGGGATACCAGGATACCAGCTATGACTCCCTTCTCCCTCGTGGGAGAAGTCAATGTTACCCATTTTTAAATAAACCCTGGTTCATATGCTTGCCTCAGCATGCTTCTCTAATGTTCAAACTTCATGGGGAAGCAGGACTTGTCACCAATAACTAGTGGTATCATCAGTACATTAATCTAGTTTCATTGGTGAACTTTCCAGTCCACACTGCAATGTACATTAAAAATGGACCTGAGAAATGGGTCCATAGAAGTATCTTCATAATTTTACTGACCTGACGAGCTCATGAATCTATAAACTCTGCAGCTGAAAATTTACCTTCCTGTGCCAGGTTTCTCAGTCATTATCATGATGAAAGGTTTAAACTTTATCTTTTGAAATCTGATTAATTTACTGAATTATGTTCAGTAACAATAAGACTCTCAGTATCACAATTTAAGAAAATTTTGAAATATTTGTAAAATGTAGTATGTGCCTGTGGAGTCCCGTTTTCCCCCTTTTTTATTTAATAAAATTGATTAAAGTCCTGGTGTAAATTCTAAAATATTAATATATGAATCTGGATCTCTTGGAAATCTCCCTGAATTTATTTTGGTCTGTATTAAGTTTGAGAGGTTTCTTTTGATTATAGTTTCTGGTAGGCAAAATCTTAAGGCCTTCTATTAAGAGTAATTAAGGCTAGATATGAAAATGAGATACATTTTATTGATTATTGTAATTTCCCAATATATTGATAGTTAATTTATTCTAACAATTTAGAAAGAACTGTCAACCTCTTTCTGAGACAAGGTCTTAAAATATCTCTGTTTCAGAATATTATCCTTTAATTAGGTGTCTCTTAATTGTCTTTTAGAAAATATGATTAAGGTTACTTCCCAGTGTAGAGAGTGATATATAAATCTTATCATATTTTTTACAGATAATAGGTCCAGTCAGAGAACATATAAAGTACCAATGAATTTTTTTTTTAAGAGAGAGTGAGAGAATTTTAATATTTTTTTTTTTTAGCTTTTGGCAGACACAACATCTTTGTTTGTATGTGGCGCTGAGGATCGAACCCGGGCCGCACGCATGCCAGGCGAGCGCGCTACCGCTTGAGCCACATCCCCAGCCCCAACCAGTGAATTTTCAACAAGGTTTGTAACCATTATTGCTCAAAACTAACATACAACTTTAATTTGGAAAATCTCAGTCCTAATAAAATGTTCCCCCAAATCTCATAATTATCCAAGAAACAAAGTAATATGTAATAATCAGCAATGTCTTTGAATCAATCAAACTTAGTAACCAAGAAGAATTGTCAAAAATTGGGATCTAAGTCAGCAGTTTATTATATTTAGTGTTTAATTAAGAATATGAATTTATTGAAAACATTAAAACTTGCCTTAAACAGTAGAAATCATTAGGCAATAAAGACCTTCCTGAAAGAAAATAAACAACATTTTAATATGTCTTAATCATGTCTAAATATGGACACAATCTTAGCTCACATCAGCATAGTAAAATCAGGAAAATAGCCTGAAATATTCTTAAATTAATCAGTTAAAATTTTTATAGTCAGTCCAGTACAAATAAATCTTTTTCTCAATTGTTTTAACTTTCTATATGATCTGTCTGTCTAGATAATGATATAAAGATTTTTCTATTTAGGAAAATATATTTATCATTAAAATCTAGAATAGAAAGACATTGCTTTACCCAAAGATTATTATTTTTTCTTCTTCTGAGGACCTCCAATGTGTGCTTCCCCTCTGTTGAAGCATCTTCTTTTCTTTTAAAACATTTCCTGGTTATACTTTGGAACAATTTCTGAAAACCTTACAATCAAAACAAATTATCATACCTTGATAAGAAGAAATATCTTAATGAAACTATAGTTAAAGTACTTGGATATTTCTGTAGACAGAATTATATCTGTTTAACATCTTATACAGTTTGTATAATATATGAGATTACTTGATTGTTGTTTGACCTCTTGAAAGCAAATATATAGTAAAATACATTTATCTCAAATATCTGTAATTAAAAAGCAGAGCATCAGATGAATGCATGTATAAGAAATTATAAATTATGTGTTTTATATTGAAGAAAAACAATTATAAAAATATATATTAACTAAACAATTAGACATTTAGACAACTAGACTGCTCTGGAAGGGAGCCCAGGGCACGCCTAGAGACGAGGCCCACAAGGGTTTCCCAGCATGGCCCATCCTAGGGCTGTCTGAGGAGAGGGGAGCTCTGCCCTCCCTGTGGAATGACCCACTTTGTCCAGCAGTCAGGGTTCCTCTGCTCAACTCTGAGGAAAAAGCTCCCTTCTCAGCCTGAGGGCCAGAAAGCATCCAAGGTGGCCCCTAGGCCCCACATTTAGCCTCCCACTATGCTGATCACCTGAAGCTTGGCTGAAAGTGGAGATGCCCCTTGAGAGGGGAGACACCCTGCTGGGAGGGGAGATATCTCCTCTAGGGGTGACCCTCCCCCTAAGGGAGAGACACCTGCTGAGAGGGAAGCCAACCCCTGGGAGGGGAGATACCCTGCTGGGAGGGGAGATGCTTGCCCCCACTAACCAAGACAACCCCCTAGGAAAGAGATACACCCTGTTAAGAGGGGAGACACCCCTAGGACTGGAGCCACCCCCTAAAAGTGGAGACACTTTGCTAGGAGAGCAGAGGCCCCCACTCTAGGGGAGACAACTCCCTGGTATGGGGAGACACCCTGCTGGAAGAAGAGAAGCTCCCACTGGGAGGGGAGCATCCTGGGATTCCTGGGGACTCTGCTTCTTCCTCAACCCCAGGAGTGTTCCCACTGCTGTCACTAGGTCTGGCTGTACTGTCTGTGGTAAGAGGAGGAGTGAAATCTCTAGAGAGCAGAACAGGGAGTCCAGGAGCCACCTCCCCGCACCCCAGCCTGTCCCCCACCAGGTCAGGCCTGCTGTGGCAGGGGCCAGGCAGCCACAGTGAGCCCTTCTTTACTCCTGTGCCCAAGGGCAGAGGCCAGAAAGGGACCACCACAGAGGTCTCTGAAAGTGGACTTTGACACAGGGTGACAGAATCCCACTGTAGGATCAGGGGTGTGAAGAAAAGCAGTGAAATCCCAGCCCATGGTGGCCACTCTAGGGGTTGGGAAACCTGAATTCAGACCAAGACCCAGCAGCTTCTGGGAGCTGCAGGCTGCATCTCCCCCTACCTCGAGTGTCCCAAGAGACGAACGTAGACCACCAGGGTCCCCAGGCCTGATGTCTCCCCCAGGCTGCTCTGAGGAAAGAGAACCCCTCGTGTCCCTTGAGACATGGCCGAGAGGGTCCCCAGGCCAGGTATCTTCCTCAGGCTGGTCTGAGGAGAGAAACCTCAGGCATCCTTAGAGATGTAACCAAGGGGTCTCCAGGCCTGGCATCTCCCCTAGACTGCTCTCAGGGGGTACCCCCAGGATGCCCTTAGAGACATGGCCCATGAGGTTTTTCTGGCCTGTCAACTTTTCTGGCTGCTCTGAGGAGAGGGGAGCTCTGCCCTCCTTGTGGAATGAACCACCTTGTCCAGCAGTCAGGGTTCCTCTGCTCAGCTCTGAGAAGAAAACTCCCTACTCAGCCTGAAGGCAACACAGATTCCAAGATGGCAACCAGTTCCCGCCCCTCAGCCCCTCTGCCTGCACAACTCACCTGAATCTTGGCTGGGAATGGAGATGCCCCCTAAGAGGGCAGACACACTGCTGAGAGGAGAGGTGCCCCCATCCAGCAAAGAGAGACACCTTGCTGGGAGGAGAGACAACCCTGGGAGTGGAGCTAACACCTGGGAGTGAAGACACCCTGCTATGAGTGGAGAAGCCCCCACCCTAGAAGAGGTGCCTTCCTGGGATGGGAAGACATCCTGCAGAGAGGGGAAAGGCTCCCACTTGGAGGGGAGCTGTCTGGGCTTCCTGGGGATTCTGCTTCTTCCTCCACCTCAGGAGTTACTGGATGAAAACTGTTCCCACTACAGTATGTAGGTCTGGCTCTGTTGTCTCTAGCACCAAGAGGAGTGGAATCTCTAGAGAGAACAAACGGGAGTCCAGGAGCCACCTCCCTGCACCCCAGCCAGTCCTCCACCCGATCTGGCCTGTTGCGGCCAGGGGCCAGGCAGCCACATGGAGCCCTGCTTCCCTCCTGTGCCCAAGGGCAGAGGCCAGCACTGGGCCACCACAGAGGCCTCTGGGAAGTGTTTTTGTTTTTTTTTTTTTTTAAGAGAGAGTAAGAGAGGAGAGACAGAGAGAGAGAGAGAATTTTTTTTTTAATATTTATTTTTTAGTATTTGGCGGACACAACATCTTTGCTTTGTACGTGGTGCTGAGAATCGAACCCGGGCCGCACGCATGCAAGGCGAGCACACTACCACTTGAGCCACATCCCCAGCCCCCTGGGAAGTGGTCTTTGACACAGGGTGACATAACCCAACTTTGTGGGACAGAGGTTTGAAGAAAAGCAGTGAAATCCTAGCCCATGGTGGCCACTTTCAAGGTTGGGAAAACCTGAACTCACCAAGCCCCAGGAGCTTCCTGCCAGAGTGACTCTAGAGATGTGGCCCACCTGGTGTGTGCTCACACACACAGTTAAGTTTGGCTGTGCTTAGCAAAACAAGGGATTCTGTGAGAAAGTATGAACTCTTTGAACTGTGTCTTGTTGCTGTCTTAAGAAGATAAAAGAATGTTCTGCCAAGTTTAAAATCTATCTATCTATATCTATATATCTATATATCTATATCTATTATCTATATCTATATATATATATGCTTGCCAGGAAATAACTAACTACAAGTCAAATAAAAGAAGTACAGGGCACTGTGACCATGAACAAAGTTATTCTGAGAATGTTTATCCATGCTTGAAAAGATTAAACTGCCGAGAGGATGTGTTTCTTTTTTGCTGTATAAGAAGGGAAAAAATAAACAGGTGCTCATTTCTACTGGATGTGTGTGTGTGTGTGTGTGTCTTTCTTTAGCATCTCTGCTGTAACATGAACTACAAATTGTCAGCGGGATCTGACAGGTGGCGTCCTTGGGTGGGCAGCATAGAGACCCCTTACTGGAAAAGGTAAGTGAAGGGGAGAGGTACCATGGGATTAAAAATCTCAAGAAGTCAAATGCAACAGGCAATTATGGCTTTGCTTAAGCAACAAGAAACTACAATTAATAAAAGGACAGCTTCTGCTTTTATGCAAGCTATTGAAACTGCATCTTCTTGGTTTTTGCACTCAGGAAATTTAATGGTTCCTGATTGGGAACACGTAAAAGAAGATTTAAGGGAAAAGGGTCTGGACAGTTTACCTATAGCTACTTTTCCTTTGTGGAATTTGGTGAATGATGCACTTTTATCTCAAGATGTAAAAGTGCATGAAGTTTTACTATTGCTCTCTCATATAGTTTAAGGTCTGGTAAAGTGATGCCACCTGCTTCACTCTTCCTGCTAAGGATTGCTTTAGCTATTCTGGGCCTCTTAATTTTCCAGGTAAATTTCATAATTGCCTTTTCTATTTCTATGAGGAATATCATTGGAATTTTGATCAGAATTGCATTAAATTTGTATAGTGCTTTTGGAAGTGTGGTCATTTTTGATAATATTAATTCTGCCTATCCAAGAACAAGGTAGATCTTTCCATCTTCTAAGGTCTTCTTTGATTTCTTTCTTTAGGGTTCTGTAATTTTCATTATATAGATCTTTCACCTCTGCCATTAAGTTGATTCACAAGTATTTTATTTATTTATTTATTTATTTTGATGCTATTGAGAATGGGGTAGTTTTACTCATTTCCCTTTTTGAGGATTTGTCACTGATATACAGAAATGCCTTTGATTTATGAGTGTTGATTTTATTTCCTGCTACTTTGTGAATTCATTTTTACTAGTTCCAGACGTGTCTGGTGGAACTTTTAGAGTCTTCTAGGTATAGAATCATATAATCAGCAAATAGTGCCAATTTGAGTTCTTCTTTTTCTATATGTATCCCTTTAATTTCTTTCATCTGTCTAATTGCTCTGGCCAGCGTTTTAAGATCTATGTTCAATTGAAGTGGTGAAAGAGGACATCCTTGTCTTGTTCCAGTTTTTAGAAGGAATTCTTTCAATTTTTCTCCATTTAGAATGATGTTGGCCTGGGGCTTAGCATAGAGAGCCTTTACGATGTTGAGATATGTTCCTGTTATTCCTAGCTTTTCTAGTGTTTTGAACATAAGGGGGTGTTGTATGTTGTCAAATGTTTTTTCTTCATCTATTGAGATGATTATATAATTCTTATCTTTAAGTCATTGATGTGATAAATTACATTTATTGATTTCCACATATTGAACCAACCTTGAATCCCTGGGATGAAACCCACTTGATTGGGCTGCATGATCTTTCTGATGTTTTTGTATTCAATTTGCCAGAATTTTGTTGAGAATTTTTGCTTCTATTCATTAGAAATATTGGTCTGAAGTTTTCTTTTTTTGATCTGTCTTTGTCTGGTTTTGAAATCAGAGTGATATTGGCCTCAATGAATGAGTTTGGAAGTGCTGCCTCTTTTTTTTTTTTTTTTTCATTTCTTGAAATAATTTGGAGAGTATTGGTGTTAGTTCTTCTTTAAAGATCTTGTAGAAGTTGGTTGTGTTTCTGTCCCATCCTGGGCTTTTCTTGGTTGGTAGACTTTTGATGGCATCTGCTATTACATAACTTGAAATTGATCTGTTTAACTTGTGTATATCATTCTGATTCAATTTGGGCAAATTATATGACTCTAGAACTAATTTGTCAATGCCTTCAATATTTTCTATTTTATTGGAGTACAGGTTTTCTAATTAATTTCGAATTATCTTCTATATTTCTGTAGTGTCTGTTGTGATATTTTCTTTTTCATCACATATGTTAGTGAATTGAGTTTTCTTTCTCCTTCTCCTTGGCAGCATGGCTAAGGATCTGTCAATTTTACTTATTGGTTTTTGTTTTTTTTTACAAAGAACCAACTTTTTGCTCTGTAAATTTTTTCAATTGTTTCTTTTGTTTTGATTTCATTGCTTTCAGCTCTGATTTTAATTATTTTCTGTCTTCTGCTGCTTTTGATTTTGATTTGTTCTTGTCTTTCTAGGACTTTGAGATGTAGTATTAAGTCATTTATTTGTTGACTCTTCTTTTAAGGAATGAACTCCATGCAATGAACTTTCCTCTTAGATCTGCTTTCATAGTGTCCCAGAGATTTCAGTAGGTTTTATCTGTGTTCTTTTTTATCTTTTCCTTGATGTCATCTCTAACCCATTGTTCATTCAGTAGAATATTATTTAGTCTCCAGGAATTGGAGTGGATTTTATTTCTTCTTTTATCATTGGTTTCTAATTTCATTCCAGTATGGTCTGATAGGATGCAAGATAGTATCTCTACTTTTATATATTTGCTAAGAGTTGCTTTGTGGCATAGTATATGGTCTATTTTAGAGAAGGATCCATGTGATGCTGAGAAGAAAGTATATTCTCTTGTTGGAGATTCAAATATTCTATATATGTCAGTTAAGTCTAAGTTATTGATTGTATTACTGAGTTCTATAGTTTCTTTGTTCAGCTTTTGTTTGGAAGATCTATCTAGTGATGAAAGAAGTGTGTTAAAGTCACCCAAATTATTGTGTTATTGTCTATGATCCTGAACTTGAGAAGGGTTTGTTTGATGAACATAGCTGTTTCATTGTTTGGGACACATATATTTATAATTGTTAAGTATTGTTGGTGTATGGTTCCCTTGAGCAGTATGTAGTGTCCATTTTTATGCTTTCTGATTGACTGTAGTTTGAAGTCTACTTTATTTGATATGAGGATGGAAACCCCTGCTTGCTTCCACAGACCATGTGAGTGGTATGATTTTTTCCCAACCCTTCACCTTCAGTCTGTGTGTCTTTTTTCTATGGGATGAGTCTCTTGGAGGCAGCATATTGGTTCTTTTTTCTTTTCTTTTCTTTCTTTCTTTTTTTTTTTGTTGTTGTTTTTAATCCAATCTGTTACTCTATGTCTTTTGATAGGTGAGTTTAGGCCATTAATATTCAGGGTTATTATTGAGACATAATTTGTATTCCCAGCCATTTTTATTTATTTTTGGTATTTAACTTAATGACTTGGTTTTTAACCTAATTTAATGTAATGACTTTGTTTCTCTTCTGGTTAAACTTTCCTTTAGTGTAATAACTCCTTCTGCAGATTTTTATCATTGTTTTTCATTTTGGCATTTTGGAATACTTTGCTGAGGATGTTCTGTAGTGCAGGATTTCTAGTTGTAAATTCTTTTAACTTTTGTTTACCATGGAAAGTTTTTATTTCATCATCAAATCTAAAACTTAGTTCTGCTGGATATAAGATTCTCAGTTGGCATTCATTTTCTTTCAGAGCTTGATGTATGTTATTCCATGATCTCCTGGATTTGAGGGTCTGGGTTAAAAAATCTCCTGAGATATGAACTAGTCTCCCCCTATATGTGATCTGATTCCTCTCTCTTGTGGCTTTTAAGATTCTATCCTTATTCTGTATGCTAGGCATTTTCTTATAATGTGACTTGGTGTAGATCTGTTGTAATTTTGAACATTTGGTGTCTTGTAAGTCTCTTGTATTTGGTTTTCCAATTTGTTCTTCATGCTTGGAAAATTTTCTGATATTATCTCTTTGAAGAGATTGTGCATTTCTTTGGTATAAAACTCTGTGCTTTTCTCTATCACAATAACTCTTAGATTTTAGCTTTTGATTCTGTCCCATAATTCTTGGGTGTTCTGTTCATGGTTTCTAAACTTCTTCACTGTATGATCAACTGTATTTTCCAGTTTATAAATTTTGTCTTCATTATCTGACGTTCTTTCTTTCTAGCGATCTAGTCTGTTGGTTATGACTTCTATTGAGTTTTTTATTTGATTTATTGTATCCTTCATTTCAAGGATTTCTGTTGTTTTTTTTTTTTCAGGGTCTCTCTCCCTCCCTTAAAGTAATATTTTGCTATCTGTATTTGCTCTCTTATCTCATTGTTGGAGTGATCAATTTTTGCTTGTATTTGCTTATTTAGGTCATTCTTTAATTCACAGGTCATTTTAATTATGAACCTTCTTTTAAACCATGATGCAAAGAAAAGACCACTGACTCCAATTGAAATCAAATTAAACTAAGCTTGTAATTCTGACTGGCTAGGCTATCTCTCCCGAAACCCATGGGAACAGAAGACAGAACCACAGCTCTCTAGGAGCACAGATTTATGGTACAGAAATTTACCAAAAAGAGGGGTGTCTTGAGAACTTACAGATAATAGAATTTTGACAAGTATAGCACAAATATTGGTTAATGGTCTGAGTGGCTCAGCACTTAGGGAGTAAATTTAGATCCCAACATCAGTATTTATGAGGTGCCATTACAGCTTCAGAGAGGGTTGTTATCTGGCCAGAGAAAGCCAGAATTTTGAGATACCACTGAGGTTTTGGAGAGAGTTTTTATCTGGTCAGGGAAAGCAAGGCATGGGTGAGTTCAAGACATGGGCAGGCATTCCAAGCAAGTTTAAAACATCAAAATATGGCCAGGCTAAATATAAATCCTAATACTTCACAGAAAACAGAAATGAATCCTTTATAACTTGTGACAAGATGGCTCCTGATCTTTTTTTTTTTTTTTGGGGGGGGGTAAATTGTAATTTTTTTATTGGAAAACAAATATACAACTTGGAATGGATTTGAGGCAAATTGTGCCATAAGCAGATTTTCTTTAAGTGGCTAAACAAAGTTTAAAAAGCAAGTAACAATAAAAGAAAATGTTTCTGGTACAAGACCAGCAGTACAAAAAAATAGTGTACGAGAATACACCCGTTTTGCAATAGTGCAACTTTTAAGTACATATTGTTGACTGTCCATAGTCCACGCAGAGTTACAACTCCACACTTCAACAACATGCTGACAAGTCCTAAAGAAAACTACTTTTAAAAAAGGCATAATCCAGATGTTCCCTCATTTGACCAACTCCATCCAAAGTTTGGATGTGCAGAAGGGCTTAGATATATCCAGAGTAAGCCACATGCAACATGTTACTTGATCAATTTTCTAAAATAAGGTATCAGGACAATGACAGTAAGATAAGGGAAGAAAACATGGAGGAATGAAGTCCTAATTACTATACATGTATATTTTTTTGACAGTAGGGGGAAACCTTTTACAGATAAGTTACAAACAAAGAAAAGGCAAATAAACAATTTTGTACAAGAAATTTAACACATTCTGTACAATGTCTTCACTTTGCTGTCATCATTTGTACAAACTCTTCATAGTTTACTTGACCATCACCATCAATATCTGCTTCCCTGATCATTTCATCAACCTCTTCATCTGTTAACTTCTCTCCAAGGTTTGTCATCACATGGCGAAGTTCTGCTGCACTAATATAGCCATTGCCATCCTTATCAAACACACGGAATGCTTTTCTAATTTCTTCTTCGCTGTCTGTGTCTTTCATTTTTCTTGCCATCATTGTCAGAAATTCAGGGAAGTCAATTGTGCCATTACCATCAGCATCTAATTCATCAATCATGTCCTGTAACTCTGCTTCTGTGGGATTCTGCCCGAGAGACCTCATTACAGTTCCCAATTCCTTTATTGTTATAGTTCCATCACCATCCTTGTGAAATAGTGAAAAAGCTTCTTTGAATTCTGCAATCTGCTCTTCAGTCAGTTGGTCAGCCATGCTGCAAGCGCTACTGGTTTCCGAGACACGACCACACAACCACTCGGCTCACTCGATCCACTCGGACTCGGCTCCTGATCTTAAGAGGGAATTAGGGTGGGTTTATCACCTTCTAACTCCTTCTCTGACAATATCATCGACTTCACTGTCCATAGGTTCTGTTATTATATAATATTATATTATTTGTCAGGGGCATTTTCCTCCTTTTTTAATGTTGTCTATGTGGATTTGAGATATTACAATTTCTTTCCTATATTCTTGTAGTGCCCGTACAGACTGTCTGTATCTCACCTTGATGTTGGGCTTCTAGACCCTGCTAGTTTCCCTCAGTGGATGTTACTGCATCCTGGATCTGGGAACAGCATAAATTGGAGTGGGTAGATCTTGACCACTGGGGTTGATTGACCTCCCATAGTAGTGTGCTGGTCAGAAGGGGTGGTCTTGTGCCAAAGGCTAGGCTCTGGCAGTCTCTGCCCTACTGAGGATGGGTGGACCAGGCATGCTGTGTGCCTGGGCCTTGCAGAGGCCAGTGTGGGTGGATCTCGGCCACTGGGCTTGACCTCCTGTTGTAGTCTGCTGGTTGAAAGGGGTGGTCTTTGATGCCTTGATCCTTAAAAAGGGAAAATCTTAGACAAGGTTAATTCAAAAAAAGTTGATTTAAGAAACAAACAAATAATTTGCAAATCAGGTAGCCCTCAATATCAGAACAGATTCTAAAATTGTGTGCAATAACATAATAGGTAGCATTTATAAGTACATAGACACAAAATTTTCTGCAATGATGGGAATAAGCTATCTCTGTCCACTTTGCCCCTAGAGTGAACCTGAGGCCACTGACACTGAGTTATATAGGCAGACCTCGATTTTTATTTTTATTTTTATTTTGTTCAGGGTCTGGCTCCATTGCCAGCACTGGATGCTCACCCCAGCCACCTGAGGTGGCAGTGTTATAGTTTTGTGCCACCACAGCCATGTTTTCATTGTATTTAAATGTTGTTTTTCCTTTTTTGAGATTATATTGAGCATAGTCACACCACAATAATGTCAGGACTCTCCAAATGCTGGTTTTTTGTACATTTCCAATGTTTGACCCCTTTGGAAATTTACAAAAATTTAAAATGCAAACAAAAAATGCAAAATTTCCTTTCTAAAGTACTTTGAAGAAATAAAAAAGTAGGGCCCTTCAGTGTTGCAAATGCATCAATGAATCAAGTTGGACCACTTATCATACATGCAAAAATTAATTCAAAATTGGGGGGGGAGCTAGAAACATGTATAAACCCTGCTGCAAGAAAACTTGGGGGAACATTTTATGACATTGACTTACAGGGTGGAGAATCAAATTCAATCCCAAACAAAGAACCCAAGAGGAGAAGCAGGCAGATCTACAGATCTGTGGTGCTCTGTGCCTCCTCTTCAGTGACTGATGGAACAAATGGCAGGTGAATGAATATGGTACAGATGTTGCGGAGGAAGCTGCAGACCAGCCAGACCCAGGTGGCACCCAGGGGCTTCAGTGCCCAGCACAGCAGGACACACGCCCTTTTCAGGTGTGCCTGTGGACACATGCAGCAAGATGGCTGCATTCTGAGCTGGACCACTCTCAGTACCCTGAAGGTGATGCAGTCTAAGGGCACAGGTTCCTAACCACAGCTGAGCAGATGGTTCTCTGGAAAATCCTTAACATGCCTGGATGTGTCAGACCCGCTGACAATCTGTAATTCCTGGTACAGCAGAGATGCTTAAAGAAAGACACGCACACACACACATCCAGTAGAAATGAGCACCATCTTTACTTTTTTCTCTCCTTCTTTTATAAAATTGTTAATTAAAACAAGGGGAAAGAAAAACATCCTTTTGGCAGCTTAATCCTTACAAGCATGGATAAACATTCTCAGGAAAATTTTGTTTATGGTCACAGTGCTCCGTATTTCTTATCAATTAACTGTAGTTAGTTATTCCCAGGCAAACACACACACACACACACACACACACACACACACACACACACATATATATATATATATATAAATTTTATTTTACACTTCGCAGAATATTCTTTTATCTTCTTAAGACAGCAACAAGGACATGGTTCAAAGAGTTCATACTTTCTCACAGAACTCCTTGTTTTGCTAAGCACAGTAAAACTTAACACTGAGCACACATGGATGTTTAGGAGCATGCTTCTAAATGACGTGATCTTGGAGTGAGGAAAGATTATTTAGAAAAGATATGGAAAGCACAACTAGACAAGAAAATTTGTAGGGTGCTGGGCTGCACTCAGTGGCAGAGGCCTGCCTAGCATGGGTGAGGCCCTGAGTTGCTTCCCCAACAACACACAAACAATTTTTTTAAATCTAATGTAAGTATACAACTTAAAATAAATCTGAATTAAGCATGAAAACAGCACTGCACTCACTTCCACGCACAGATAACTGCTATGTGTGGAGTGCCCTATCCTCCCACCCAATCCCTACCCCTGCACTCCCATCCCCCATCCCCCACTCCCATCCCCCCCAACTGCCCCCACTCCCATTCCTACCACCTAACCCCCTTCACACCCACTAGTGCACAGTGTGTGCAGACCCTGGGATCCACCCCAGCTTTGAATTTTTATTTCTGATCAGGCCTTTGTAATTTGACCACAGAAACATTTAAGAGTTCTAGTGTGACATTCCTAAGAAGAGTCAGGAAATGGGATTATGCTGTCACTGGGGACCTAGACATGTGTCATCAAGCCCTCCATGTACAGGTACTCCAAGGGAGCTGCTGGTGACAGAAGCCTTATTAAACATGACGACGTGGAGAAAACACAAAAAATGCCATTCATTGTGAATGAAGGCTTGTGACCCAGGAAAATTGGTTTCTATATGAGTGTTTTACATAGACCTCATTAAATGGATCTTTTTAGGAAGGCAAAAGGAAGGAAAAATGGCTCATCTTTGAAAATTGCATGTTTTTGCAAGCTGC
Organism: Callospermophilus lateralis; assembly: GCF_048772815.1. Classification (NCBI taxonomy): domain Eukaryota; kingdom Metazoa; phylum Chordata; class Mammalia; order Rodentia; family Sciuridae; genus Callospermophilus; species Callospermophilus lateralis. Next base: position 66,300,007 of record NC_135322.1, on the reverse strand, counting down.
TGTTCTGGCTGCGTTTGTTTTTATTTTTGTTTTTGTTTTTTTTTTTTTTTTTTTGCAGTGTGAGAAGATACTAAATTAGTTTCATCTTTGCTCCTCTGGTGAGGGTCAGGGAGGACATGCTTAGTGTGGGGTAGGGAGGAGGGGAGTCACAACAATCAGGCACTCACACCCCCACCTGCTTTCATGTTTGCAGGAGATGCCTCTCTCCCAGATTTCTGTATTCTGTAACCATGGCCTCAAGGACAGTGTGTCCAAGAGATTTGAGAAGTATGTCATCGAAGCTGTGAGCTCTGCCTGCCAGGTGACTAATCTCTTTTGAGAAAAATGCTTGGGCTCTCAGCTTCTTGCTGATGTAACCAGCTTCAGGCTCTAAGTGCCTGCCAGTACAAGGCCTGTGATGACCAGGGTACTGGGCACCCTCTCCCTGGCTTGGGCCCCATGCTGTGATCTAGTGCTCTCTACCCATTCCTTGAAATGCAACTTGGTTTCCCTGCTACAGGGGTGGCCATGCACCCTGTGCAAAACCATAGCCACAATCATGAACTTTGGTGCAGATGATCTGGCATACTGCGTCTCCAATGGCTGTTGTGATTATTGCCACTCTCTGACCTGTGACTGTGCAGTCTAGCAGGTGTAGAGTAGTTTTGTTGTAGGGACAGATAAAGCAAGGTACCAAAGTTAGCAGGAAATAGTTTTATTTGGCTGCAGTCAAGTTCAGAGGGCACAGCTTTTGCTGTAATAAATCAATCCCCTGAACCCCGAGTTTAGGTAGCTTCAGAATTTTATACCCAGCATATAAGGGGAACGGCTCAGAAGTTCACAGTCTGCAGAAGTTCACATAAAAGCAGCTTTTTTCTTTCACTGTTCTGGGCAAGTTAACTCTTTAAGGACAACACCTGAGAAGGAGAGAGCTTCTTCTCCCTTTTCTTTCCTCCCCCTGCCAGCTGTTACCATGGAGCCCGAATGGTAACTTCTCTTATCTTAGAAATGTAGACATCTCTTTGAAGCTCCAGCTCAAGGCCAGAGGCCTTGTTTACATATTTCTACAAACTTCTACCCTGGATAAGTGTTTATGAAAAACTAGTAAGGGGGTGTCCAGCACCTGGAATGCTGATTTCTTCCAGGCTAGTAGCCAAGTAAAATAGGGCAAAATGAAAATAGGAAGTTTATCTACATTGAACTCTTTTGCAGAGTCTCTTTTACTTATAGTCTTAAATTCAATTTTCATTATGATAAAGATTTCTGGAGAAGCCCAGTTAAGATTTTCCGGTGAGAAATGGGGTGCCACTACAGTTTCTCAGGTGTTGCTGATGGCTATGACCTCCTATGTTTATTGGCTCTTCCTATTTTCTATGTCTTTGTAGAAATGTCTGTTTAGATCTTTATTGGGCTGCATGTCTTTCCTTTGTTATGGATTATGAGATTTCTTTGGATAATCAGATGCCGATCTCCTGGCAGATATGTGGTCTCCCAGTCTTTTCTCCCGTTCTCTGGATGGTTTTCACTTTGTGGTTTCTTTAGAAGCACAGAAGTTTTTGATTTCTTTTTTCCCCCTGTTTTTTGTGGTAGTAGGGATTGAAACCAGAGGTGATCTGTCACTGAGCTACATCTCTAGCCCTTTTTGTTTTCTATTTTGAGACACAGTCTCACAAAGTTGCCCAGGTTGACCTAAAACTTGCAATACTCCTGCCACAGCTTCCTGAGCAGCTGAGATTACAGGTGTGCCCTACCACTCCTGGAAAGGTTTTTACTTTTGGTAAAATTCAATGTGTCTATTCTTTTTCTCTTGTTGCTAGTAATTTTGACACCAAAGAATCTTATGCTAAATCCTAGGTCATAAAGATTTACCTGTGTCTTTCTCAAAAAGGTATTTGTTTTGCTTTGTTTGGGGCACAGGGTGTTAACCTAGGGCCCTATGCTAATAAATGCTGGGTCACGGGGCAACCCCCTATGAAGGCTCTAGAGTGTTAACTTTTTTTTTCTCTTTTTTTTAATTGATTGTTCAAAACATTACAGAGCTCATGATATATCATCTTTCATACATTTGACTCGATTGGGTTATGAATTCCCATTTTTTCCCCAAATACAAATTGCAGAATCACATCAGTTATACACTCACATTTTTACATAATGGCATATTAGTGACTGTTGTGTTCTGCTACCATTTCTATCCCCTACTATCCCCCTCCCCTCCCCTCCCCTCCCATCTTCCCTCTCTACCTCCTCTGCTGTTGTTTAATTCTCTCCCTTTTTTCCCTCCTCCTTTCCCCTCACAACCTCTTATAATTTTGTGTAACACTGAAGGTCTCCTACTTTTTCCAAATGCTTTCCCTTCTCTCTCCCTTTCTCTCCCCCCCTCTCGTCTTTGTTTAATGTTAGTCTTTTCCTCATGCTCATCCTTCCTGTTCTGTTCTTAGTTGCTCTCTTTATATCAAAGAAGACATTTGGCATTTGTTTTTTAAGGATTGGCTAGCTTCGCTTAGCATAATCTGCTCTAATGCCATCCATTTCCCTGCAAAATCTATGCTTTTGTCATTTTTTAGTGCTGCATAATATTCCATTGTGTATAGATGCCACATTTTTTTTATCCATTCATCTATTGAAGGGCATCTAGGTTGGTTCCACAGTCTAGCTATTGTGAATTGTGCCGCTATAATCATTGATGTGGCAGTATCCCTATAGTACGCTCTATTAAGATCCTCAGGGAATAGTCCGAGAAGGGCGATAGCTGGGTCAAATGGTGGATCCATTCCCAGCTTTTCCAGGAATTAGAGTGTTAACTCTTAACAATAATTCCTTTTTCTATGTGTTATGAGGTAAGGGTCCAAGTACATTCTCTTGCATATGGAGATCCAGCTGTTCCAGACCATTTGAGGAAAGCACTATACTTCACCCCTTCAGTGATGTTGGAACTCTTGTTAAAAAGTCTGTTAACTGCAGCTGAGAGGATTAACCTCACATCCATCCATGTCTCTACTGCTATTTCTTTCCAGTAGGTCATAAAATCAAGAAGCATGAGTTCTCCTGATTTGTTATTCTCTTTTCACATTGTTTCTATTCTGGATCTCTTGGGATTCCATTTGAATTTTAGAATCAGTTTGTCAATTTCTACAAGGAAAGCAGCTAGGATTCTGACAGGGATGGCTTTGAATCCATAGGTCAGTTTGGGGAGAGTTAACCTCTTAACAATGTCCCATCTCATGGTCTCTGAACCTGGAATGTCTTCCCATTTATTTTGGTCTTTAATTTCTTTCAATGAGGGTATGCAGTTTTTAAATAGTGAGCTTTGCATTTCTTTTGTGAAATTTATTCCTAAGTACTTTACTCCTTTGCTATTGTAACCGATTATTTTCTCAATTCTAATTTTGAATTGTTCATCACTAGCATACAGAAATAGGGCCATACCTGTCTCTGTGTCCTGCAGCTTCCAAGACTCCTTTCTTGGCTCTAGCAGGGTGTACGTTGGAGAGTGCATCTTCTTTGAGATTTTGATATAGATGACTGTGTTATCTGCCTATGAAGACAGTACTTCCTGTCCAACCCCAACACCTTTTTTTTCCCCACCTAATTACCCTGGATAGCAATTCTGGGACTATGAAAGTGGTGAAATTGGCCATCCTTTTCTTGTTCCTGGAGTTTTGTATGATACTTGTTCTGTGTCTATTAAAATAGTTGTGTTACTTTTTTTCTATTAGTATGATGTATTAACATTTGTGTGTGTGTGTGTGTGTGTGTGTGTGTGTGTGTGTGTCTTAATGGGGATTGAATGCAGGTGTGCTTTTTCACTGAGCCACATCCCAGCCATTTTTGTTTTCATTTTGAAGCAGAGCTCACTAAATTGCTGAATCAGTCCTCCAACTTGAAATCCTCCTGCCACAGCCTCACAAGTTGCTGGAATTATGGGCATGTGCCACCACACCCAGCTTATTAACTGATTTTTGATGTTAAAATGTCCTTTTATCCCTGGGATAAATCTGCTTCATATGGTCTATAACTTTTTAAAAATTATTTTTAGTTGTAAGTGGACACAATATCTTTATTTGTTTTTTGTTTATTTGTTTTTATTTTGTTTTGTTTTAATGTGGTGCTGGGGATCCAACCCAGTGTCTCATGCATGCTAGACAAGCACCCTACCACTGAGCCACTACCCTGGTCCAATCTATGATTTTTTATGTACGGCTAGTTACTGGGATTTTTTTTGTCCTTTAATGTCAAAAAAGTATCTGTTGTTAGTTAACCCTGTGTTTTTTACTAATTACTGAAAACTTTTTTGTAAAATTGTGAAAGCAAAGAAGAAAAATGTTTCATTTCTTGGTGAAGCATCATAAGGAGGATTGGAGTGTCTGTGGTTTTGAAGGCAGTCTTTATGAGAATCACAGCCTAGGACATAAAGTACACAATGTAGTAAAGTTCTCCTCATCTTCTTTTTGGTATTTTTCATTACAAGCAAGACTAAGAGAAATGCAGATGACAGTGTTCTTGGGGTTGTCATGGTGTGTTCCTACGTATGTGTGCATCTTCAATCACTGGCATCTCACATAAGGAGCCAGGCCACATGGAAATGAAGACACTATAGGAAATATTAAGTATTTTATGCTTTATCTTTCTTTTCTTTTTGCAGCACTGGGAATAAAACCCAGGCCTCAAATAGGCTAACCTCCTAACTTTATCAGGAGGATATCCCTAGCCTCTGTTCTTTTTTTTTTTTTTTTTTAGGCACTATAAAACGACCTTAAGTCGATTCTAAAATGCTATTGGGTACTAAATTGTGTCATTAAAAAACAAATCCGGGGGGGGGGGCTGGGGTTGTGGCTCAGCAGTAGAGTGCTCATCCAGCACATGCAAGGCACTGGGTTCAAGCCTCAGCACCACATAAAAATAAATTTAAAAAATAAAGGTATTTTAAAAAATCCAGGACTGGGGATATAGCTCAGTTGTAGAGTACTTGCCTTACATGCACAAGGCCCTGTGTTCAATCCCCAGCACCACACACAAAAATAAATAAATAAATAAAATCTTTTTAACTCATTCTTTTTAATTCATTTTCTTTTAGTCTCATATCAGTGTTCTGAAGGGAGTCTCATGTCATGATTTGCAGGAATTTGGCAGCCTTGTTTCTGCTGTGATCACCAAGTCCTGGCCCAGGAACAACACAGAGGCCATGAAAAGCCTGGATGAGATTCTCAAACACCTGCTCATGGGGCCAGATGTGAAGCACTTCTTCAAGTTGTACAGTGAGTGTAGGGCTAGTTGGGGTTGCTGTCCTTCCTCAGGCAGCAGAACAGGGCAAGGTACTTGACCTGATCCTCAGCCTTCATGTGCTGAAGTTTGGTAAAAGCAGGATGGGCAGAGGTACTCAGGCAGGTGCTAAGCATCACATGTAATAAAGAGCATCCAACAGCGGAGTCACCATCTGCTGAGTGCCTGCTGGACATATGCTCCTGGGGAGACCCACTCGAAACAGCCCTCTGAAAGTCTCCAAGGCCCTTGATTTCCAGATGAGGGAATGGAAGTGCCCTTGGCAAGTTGCTTACCCAAGGTGTTGAGCCTTTTACAATCACAAAGATACAATGAACCTATACTTTTGGATGAGCTCAGTTCCCTCCTTCCAGTATTAAAGCTCAAATGTGTGCAAGCCCCAGAACAAGGTCCCCATAGGCACTGATGTTCTGCAGGATGGGAAGTACAACTGCCACAAGAGTGACAGCTGCTGAGGGGCATATAGTGATGGCAGTTTACAGTGGCTATGCCACTGGCCAAACAAGTCATCATGAGGCCAATGAACCACACCACATTATGGGCTGAATGGCTGATATCTATGAAGAATTGATTCTTAGGTGGTATTCTCTGTACACTATTTCTAGTAGAAAAATACTGGAAAATGGCTATTTTGACTTTTCTGTTACTGGTGAAGGAACAGGTTCCAAGGGCTTATGCCATTATCTTTTTTGTTGTTATTGCTAAGCCACTTCTCCCGTTTAAATCTACCTGTCATTAAATTTCCTGGTCTTTCTACCATACCCCATGGTATCTCTTCCCTAATCGTGTCTTATTAAAACATACTTGGTAGGACTGGGGTTGTGGCTCAGTGGTAGAGTGCTTGCCTGGCATGTGGGGGCCCTGGGTTCAATCCTTAGCACCACACATAAATAAATAAAGTAAAAAATCCCAATAGAAACTAAAAAATATTTTTAAAAACCAAACTTGGTGAATGCTTTAGCATGTGTAGGGTGTCATCAGCTTGGTCTACAGACTACCTTAGAAGAAGGGCTGGTGAATAGCTCCTAAAACTATACACAGAAATGCATCCATAGCATCTATCTTAAGAAATCCATGGTTGCCCTAAAGTTGAGTACCCAAACACTCCACTACATGAGAATATTAATAATTTTTATATTTTCTGCAAATGTCCTAAAAGAAGAGACAAAGGTAATTATGAGCTATTTGGCCCTAGTTTAAAGATAAGAAAGCCTGATTCTGTCATAGAAATTTTCTCTATTTACATTGGAAATGAGCAAATCCACTCAACACATTTGATCTAAAATTTAAATGTAGATTGCTCTGAGAGAAAGGGCCAGTTTTTGCCTATTTTGTGGAGTGTGGTATGTGTGTGAGATGATGATCCTCAGAACTTTAGTAAACATATAGTGATTTTTTTCCCCTATTTGTGGGCTGAAGGGGGTTAGGTCCAGCAACTGCAAAGAAAGCCCTATCACTATCTATATGACTTCTTGTAATGGATTTTAAGCCTTTTTTATTTTATTTTCTCTAAAGGTAAGTGGAACCTTGTTTTGTCACTTGTAAACATGATCTTATAACAGGACTAAGTGGACCTTCTCTGGTAGAACAGGTACAGAGGTTCACTCTTCCCTCACCTTACCCCCTCTTCATCTTGTCCCCTTCAATCTTGCAGATGCCTAAAGCCCAAAACCTACAGCCTTCACTTCTTCAGGCCCAATACACTTATTCTGAAAGTACATTCTGGAACACTGCTCTGTGCCCATTTTCAGTTAGTCATTGCTTTCAAGGGAAAAAGAAATCCAAAATCGTAGGGATCAAAGCAGATTTTCTTTCTCTTCAGAAACGAGGGAGTTGGGGGAGGCTTAAGAAGATACATTGAAAGAAAAAGGAAATGTTTTATTTAAATAAATTAAAATGGATCTATCATTGATATGAAATAAAGCTCAAACTGATTCTTGAAAACCTTAAATTCACTCCCTGAATAGAACTAAAATTACTTATATGTTACCAAAATAGCTCCACTAAAACAAAGTAGATTTGCAATTCTTAATATGAGAAAACAAAGTAGGTTAGGTTCATATAACAAACAGTACACACTCTATATAAAGTCCCAGGATATTGAAATGTGTTCTTCTTTGGTTACAAAAAAAAAAAAAAACATATCTAGATGGTGTTGGTAAGCAAAACAATGAGGTGTGCAACAAACAAAAGATATAAACAATTCAACAAGTCATTATGAGTATGAGCTCATCATGGTCAAAATCTTCAACAGTGACCAGAAAGGCAAGCCAGGGGCGTTGCAGCGGTCATGTCCAACAATGCAAAGAAAGAAAACTTCAGCAGAATGCAAAACAGCCAGCTGCAGGAGAAAGAGTGTCCACTCCTCAGCTTTGTTGCTTCAGACCCATACCCGAGTGCCAGGTACTCCAGAGTCATCTTGAAGCCAGATACACTACTCCTTTGGGTCTTCTCTTTCTACAGTACCTGTTGCCTCTCTGACTTATGGGGAGGCTCTTTAAGTAAACATATGCCAAGCATAACGCATATATATAAGGCAATAGTATAAAAGGGTCAAGAAGTAGTGCTTTGGGAAACTCCAGGAAGAGCTGCCAGACTAAATAGGTAAAAGGATTGAAAATGAAAGCCAAACTCAGACCACTACCCAATCTTTCTCAGAGAGATGAGGATGTGGCAGTTGAGGCTTGACTATGGCTCAACACAAGGCACAGACTGGGCAAGTGAGGACACCATACAGATATAAATCCCAGATTAACACTAAGTGGTCTTTTTAAAGTTCTCACTCTGCACTTTGTTTTAGTTCCAGGAAGATCTAGGGTGGCACATAAAAATGAATTGAATTATAAAAAGAGAGAAGTCTGCCTTTTATAAAGCTATTTTCGATTTTCTAAGTGCTTATGCTACTGTGGAAAGGCATGATCTCCTGGGAATTAGAACAACAGTTCATCTCATATTTCTTTTTTTTTAAAATATATACTTTTAGTTATAGGTAGATACAATACCATTTTATTTCATTTTCAGGTGGCGCTGAGGATTGAACCCAATGCCTCATGCATGCTAGGTGAGTGCTCTACCACTGAGCCACAACCCCAGCCCTCACATTTTGTTTATTCAATATGTATTTATTTTGCTCTCATTTTACTATTTCTACCCTAATAATTACTGTACAAGTAGGTCACTGTTTATTTAGGGAGTTCCAATATAAACACAAGGTATTAATTAGTAATTAGTATATTAGTGAATAAATGAATATTTTATCAGGATGAACCTTGTGCCAAGCTGGGAGTGCCAGGCGAGCAGGATATTAATGAAAACAAGGTATTAAATGATTGAAGAATGGTAAGGACAAATCGTTTTGGGTTAGGACACTTAGATGAGGTAGGACAAAGGGACTGGACACTGAGATGACAAAAACACAAATGGTCTGAAAGTAAAGAAATTTAGGCAAAAGTTTAAACTTAGTTGTGGTCCATATTCTCTGTTAAAATGTGAACTATTGCTGAAACCACTAATACTTTCTAAAGTAACCAACTTATACCTTTTGGTGCTCAACACCTCTATCTGGCTTTTCAATTTTCTTATTCTCTAAGTTGAGGTTTAAAAACATTTTCAGAGGTAGAAAATTGAATAAGAGCCCAGCTTATGATAAAACACATTAACTTGTAAAATATGGCTTTGGATGATATGAAAGTGCTAAGGATAAAAAAGTAAATGGAAAGCATTATATCAAAAATTACCTGCACTATGGTTTTACTCCAAGTTCATTTCCTCTGAACCTCATATTGACTGAACTTCTCAAATGCAAGGCACATCTTAGATGACATTGTGGTATTTAAGTAACCATCTTCCTGTTTTTTCCTTTATCCTAGCCCAGGACTTATAATATTAAATAACACTCTAATTAGAGAATGCTGTGATCAAACTTTCCTGGGATATCAAAGCATATCACAGATTGTTTATTTTACCTTAACAGCATGTCTGGATAGAACAAAATAGGGAAATACCCACGATGAAGGGAAATGGCAGACACTTAAGAATATTAATGTATGAATGTACTAAGACTGCAATCTAAACATGGGAAATGATTTGAGACCAGACACCAGTTTTTAGATGATCTATGCCTTTGTCCTCCATCATTACTAGAGATAACTGACAGTCTTAAGTCATTTCCCTAGGGAAGCCATTTTGATCTCTTGGAACTCCTTCAACATACCCTATATATTCACTTTATGGTTTTTATCAGACTTATGATTAGTTATCTGTGCATTTCTATGTTAGAGATTTTTTGACTGGTGCATCTTGAGCTTCACTAGAATAAGGGTCATATGTCTATCCTACCCACCTGGTGCTCCCAGCGTGGCACAAGATTTGTACCTGACACAATATTCATTTATTCACTAATATACTAATTACTAATTGCTTTCTCTTGAAGTTTTAGCACATAAGACCAAAGTGCTCCTTTTGAGAAGAAAGTACCATGTCCCAAGCAGAGAGATGCTGAAGCATTTACTTTTACTTCAGGGTGATCCTCCTGGCGAGTGAGCCCATCAAGGACAGTAGGCATTCCTGTCAGGTCCTAGGCACAAGTGCCACTGCCTCTTCTCCCCAGGAGTGACAGACTCCAGCACCACTTCTTCCTCTGATCACCAGTGAGGGCAGGGTTCCCACAGAGCTCTGTTCTGTGATCCAACAAGATTGAGTTCGTGACACCTTAAGTCACTGGGGCTTCCTGTCTTGCAGGCAGCACAAGAGTCCCTGCAGTTGGGAGCATGACCCACTCTGCTCCTCATTCCAAGAGGCTCCCTGACCTAGCCCCCAATACCTCCCACCTCACCAGCTTCCCTGATTCACTTGCATTCAAATCTGTAGGACCCATCTCCTGGCTCCTCTCTCCCAGATGTGGCCCCTTCTGTGCATCATATCATCCAGCCCCACCTCCCGAGTCCCACGATGACCCTCCATGCCTACACATGTGCCTGTCCTTTGCTGGGTGCCCTTTTCCTTTTCACTATGCTTGTCTCAAAAAGAGGGATTGTACCAGTTGACCCACCTATCACAAAGGGCTACTTTCAAAATCAAGTGAAGCACTCTGTGAGAATGTGTTACTGAAGCACCACTGTATGGTAAGTGGCACTGTTAATATTAAAGCTGACACTTTCTTCCATGATGGGCCCCAGCACGCTTCCCTCTCCTCTTCTCTCTTCTAGTCCACCTGAGCAAAGGGTTTCAACCTCTGCAGTCTCTATTGCTTTAAAATTGTTTTGGTTTTTTTTTTTAAGCTTTTCTCCAGTCTTTCAATCCACATTATAGATTAGCTTCCTAGAGGAAGTGGGGTTCTAATCCTATTGACTAGGAAGCTAGTCAATAATGTAGCTTATAAGCTGATTCATGGATGTGAAAGCTCAAAAAATGTAAAGCCAAATGACTTCCAGAAAGGCTTATTTGTAAGTGAGGCAATGCAATGCAGAGTACTGGATCTCGTGGTGGCACGTCAAGGGTGCCTTGCTGCCTACCATTCAGGCACTGGCACAAAGTGGGGATTCATGAGAGTGTATGCAAATATACTTTTTACTTTATTAAGTTATTAATGGGAATGGCTGGGACAGTTTCTGTGCACATTGGAAAATAACTCCCATAGTGCTAGACAGACTTTAAAACTGTGATTATAATAGATAATAAATTATTATCCTGGGCAATGAGTACATTTTATTTTTCAATGGGAAACTTGAGTGTTCCTATACACAGGAAAGGGCAGGTTATTGAAAAGTCCTCAACATTCAACTTCAAAGACTTTGTCAGTTACAGTGAATATCTTCTGGGTAGAGGCAGGTGACAGAGGAGCTAGAATGGGACAGTTAGGGACCGGATGAGGGGAGCTGCAGGCTGCCCCAGTTCCCCAGATGATTCAAGCCTGGGAGAATGAGCCCCAACCATGAAAGTCACAGCCTAGAGGAGAGGCCAAGAGGGTGCACTCACTGAACAGCAACATGGAAGCATGCATGCCTGGGGAAATGGAAGA